>NC_081405.1:257373752-257673752 GCF_030272615.1 Cryptomeria japonica
GATAAATGAAATGCAATGTTTTACCAAAAATGTGATGATGCCTTGGAGTGATGTATGAAATGTATGGATTAACTTAATTAATGACATAATATACAATGATGAGAGAATATTATGACCTAAAATGAATTAAAATGTAATGATGAGATGATAGAATGTAACTAAATGCAATGATTAAATGAATCTGACTATATACAAAAATGACTAATGCAATGCTTAATACATGCAACTACATGCAAATAGAACCTAATAAAAAGATGAATAAAGATGATGATTAATGAAATGAAACACCTATCATGGATAATTACAATGATGAAATAAAGTGGACTATAAATACAATGATATGAAATGGAATGCATTGAAGATGAATAGGTTGTTTTTGTTAATATCCAATGTAGTCAATCCCTTAATAAGAGAGATAAAATCACCATGAAATCTCAAACCTTGGAGAAGTAATTCATGATATGAATGAAACGCTTATGCAAGACACAACATGAATGCAATCTATCTTAAATATGCAAAAGCTAATTAATGCAATTTTGTCATCTTGTCATGCTTTTCATCATCATTGAGCCTTTAAAATGTTGCAAGTTAGTATAAACATTGATGGTATAACTAGACCATGATGACCTGAGCACTACTTACATGGATTTTGATATTGCAAGTTAATACAAGCATTGAGGTATAATTGAACCAAGATGACCTTAGCATTGCTTGCATAAAACAGACAAGGGTTAATCCTTTTCCTATGCAAATCCAAAATATCCTCGATGATACTTTGTCGATCATGTCCTACAATAAATTTGCACAGTACTAATTATTAACTCACAATCAACAGACAAAGAAAATATCATGCTCCATCATTGCTCCTCTAGTTCAATAAATCCTTGAGTCACTCAGGAGATATGATAACAAAATCAAGTTACAATAGTTGAACATTCCTACTAAAGTGATCAAACCACGATTTAGAAGAAATCATCCATTGATTTTTGTTTATTCTAATAGTGATTTTGATAGTTGTTTTCCTAAATTTTGACCGATGTTAAATGTTGAATTCCATGATCATTGTTTTAAGATTTTTTTCTTACAGTAATTTGTTTGTTGTTTTGAGCTCAATGTGGATTGTCCTAACTAGGTTAAGGATTTTGCCCGCAGTCTAGAAATCAATATTTAATTATGGATATATACAATGATCACCAATCCATGGTAAGAATTTATGTATGATGCCTGAATACGTACAAAAGGGCTTTATTATGGACATATACAATGATGGTGGATTTGGATGAAAGCAGACAAATGCATGTATAGATGGAAGAGCTTGTTTACAAATAGTGTTTGTTTCTAGGTTTTCACTATTTGTTTTATTCCACTTTTTCTCATATTTGATTTTTTTGGATTTTTTTTTATTTTTTTGTATTTTGTATTTTTTTATATTTTTATATTTTTATATTTTTTTGTATTTTTCTATTTTTGATTTATTTTTGATTTATTTTTTACTTTTTTGCATTATTTTTTCTTTTTACTCATGCATTGAATAACTTAGGTGTAGAACTTCTTGAGGTGGATGTTATTGATAGGTTCTTCAAATAGATCCTCTTCAGATGTAGATAGCTAATATGCCCCAGATCGATATGCAAATACAATGACAAAAGGACCTAGCCAATTCAGTTCAAACTTCCCTTTCTTCTTGTGATCCTAATAATTACGTGGATTATCATTCAATACTAGATATCCAACTTGAAATACCCTTGGCCTTACTTTGTGGTTGTAGTTTCTTGACATCCTTTGTTGATAATATTTTAGGTGATCAAAAGCATGTTGAAGGAATTCATCTAGCAACTCCAACTCTTGTAGTCTGGATACCCAAAATTCTTCATCTGGGACGAGTCCTTTTAGTGATACTCATAAGAAAGGTATCTCAACCTCAATGGGTGAGATTGCCTTAGATCCATAGATAAGGTTATATGGCGTGGCTCTATTGGGTGTACGAATATTGGTACAGTAGGCCCACAAAGCAGTATTTAACTCAACATGTCAATCTTGGCCAGTGTCATTGACTGCCTTTTTCAAGATTTTCAAGATAGTTTTGTTAGATGCCTCAACTTGATTGTTTCCTTGGGGATAGTATGGTGTGGAATATCTATGTTGGATATTGAATTTTTTGTAAATTTATTTTATATCCTGATTCTTGAATATCAATAATAATGGAAATAAGAATGTCATAGCAACAGATGATGTAATTCATGATAAAGGAGGAAATTTGTTTTCATGTGAAAATAGTTAGAGGAATAGCTTAAATCTATTTTATAAAATATTATGTGGTTGTGATGATGAGCTTGTGACTGTTAGAAGGAGGATGAATCTTGTCCATGAGATTGAGACCCCATTGACAAAAAGGCCAAGAATTTGCAAGCATGTGTAGCTTTTGAGATGATGAATGTATAAGGTTACCATGAATTTGATATTGTTTACATTTCTTAGTGTATACACCTAAAAATGGTCTGAAGATAATTAATTGAATAAGCAATTATTTAACTAATCCCCCTCCCCAATTTAATTAAATTCATCAACAATTTGATTAAATTCTCCCTTTTCATCTACTTATTAATAAATCTAAGGATTTATTTAATATGTTCATTTCAATAATCCCCTTTGATTAATTAATTCAAATTAATTAATTACTCCCCATTCAAATTCATTTCTTCTAATCTTTTAATTAATTAAAATAAATTAATTTATGAGTTGTTGAGAATTAATTAGTCTTTTCCTATTATTTGAATTTCTAAATTCAAATTACTCGCATGCCTCCTAACTTCTAACCACCTAACCTAACCCATTCCATCTAACCATGGGTTTAATTAAACCTACCTTAGCTTGCACATCCTAACCTCCTATGGTGTGGATACTCTCCCCTTGAGACACATGGCATTCTTGGGCCACATGTCCTCTCTCTCGGAAGCCTCTTGACACTTGTCACCATAGAGATGACAAATGTTCCCTTTCATCCAACCTCTTTTCCAACCTCCTCCAATTTCACCATTGATATCTTTAGAATCAATCTTGACCGTTGATTCCTGTCACCTCACCCCTGGCCTTGGAAATCCTATAAATAGACCCCATTTTGGAGCAATAACCATCCCATCTCATTTGCATTTTATGCATTATTACTATAGGCATAATATCTCTTAGCATATCATTTGAGCATTGTTATTATAGGCAATTGCATTCTTAGATCTAGCTTATTTTCTAGAATCATGTAGCTTAATCTTCTCTTTTCTAGCTTAAATGCATCGTTATCATCTTAAATCCTACATCTAGGTGTAGTCAAGTCATTGGAATTTTCTTATCTAGATCTAAGAGCAAATCTATACTCATATTTATTACGAGGTGATAGATCAATTAGCCATGGTTTTATCTTTATTTGTTCTAAATTTGCCAACCATGCTTGTAATGATCTATTGAGTGTTTTATGTTGCAGCTGCAGGTATCACACTTCATAGGCAGGACACTTAGCAAACTGAAAAAGTTTTTCTCCATAGTCAACCAATAATAGCCCAATCACATGAGTTTATTTGCAAGAGTAGGACCACTTGAATGAGTGCCACAAATACCTTCATGAACTTCTTTCAAGGACTTATTAGATTCTTCATGTTCAAGAAACTTGAGGAGAGTACCATCCAAACCTCATCAATAAAGTGTATTGGTAATGATGGTATAATGATTATATTGTCGAATAAAGTTCCTTTTTTTTTTATAGGTTAGGGGGTAGGGTATTGTCTTTCAAGTAGGTATAATTTTGACCATAACAAGAGGAATCAGGTCCCACTAGGTGGCAAATGATTTGGGTATTGGGGAAATCATAGGCATGATGAAATGATTCTTCCACTAGGAATTCATAATGAGCTTGGTGTTCCTGGGTCTATAGAAGAGAAGAAATTGTCACCATAGCATCTGCAACTTTGTTGTCAGATCTTGGAATTTGTTTAAATGTGATTTTGACAAAATTCTTGAAGTCATCAATTATCCTTTTGTAAGGCATCAGCTTGTCATCTTTTGTCTAATAATCATCATTGACTTAGTTAATTACTAGTTGAGAATCCCCATAAACATGTATCTCTATGATATTCCATTCGATAACCATTTTGATCTTAGTAACTAATACCGCATATTCTGCCATGTTGTTGGTACAATGAAACCTCAATCTGTATAACTTCATGATTGTATGTTCTTCCAGTGTCATGAACAATATGCCATCTCTAGATCCATTTTGAGTGTAAGATCCATCAAAATAAAATTTTCATATCTTCTTTGTAACTATGAGAACATCTGCATATGGAAATTCAATGTGCAAAGGATTGTCATGACATAATGTTGCTTCAACTAGTTGATCTGCTATTACCTGACCCTTGATAGCTTTTTTGTCTACATACTCAATATCAAATTCACTCAAGATCATAACCCACTCTGTTAATCTCCATGTTAGCATTATTTTAATGAGAAGATACTTCAATCGATCTATCTTAGCTATTAGCTTGACTAAATGTGTTGGCATATAGTGTCATAGTTTTTGAGATACGAACACTACATCTAAACATGCTTTTTCAATAAATGTATAGTTCAACTCATATGCAACTAAAGTCATGTTGATGTAATAGATATATCTTTCTTTTCCTTCATGGTCTTGTTGCACTAAAAGGGCACCCAAAGATACCTTTGTGGTTGATTTGTAGAGAAAAAGTGGGTTGTATACAATCGGTGATATTAAAACAAGTGGATTCATCAAATATTCTTTTAGTTTATTGAAAACTTTCTCACACTCATCATCCCATCCAAATGGAATATTCTTGTTTAGCACATGATTAAATGTATGACATTTATCTACCAACTAAGAAATGAATATCCTGATAGATTGTAGCTTTCCTTGTAGTGACCTTATTTGACTGATATTCTTGGGTGAATCTATTTCCATAATTTCTTTCACCTTGTTGGATCCACTTCCATGCCTCGAGCTAAAACAATGTATCCTAAAATCTTATCAGATGTGACTATGAAAGCCCATTTCTTTGGATTGGGACAAAACTTGAATTTTTCTAGACATTGAAAGATCTTATCTAGGATGTCAAGATGTCCTTCTCTGATGAATAATTTTGCTAACAGGTCATCAACATAGTCCTCCATAAATGAATGCATTATGTCATGAAAAATTTCCATCATTGGTCTTTGATATGCTGCACCTGCATTCTTTAGTCCAAAAGAAATGATGTTCTAGCAAAATGTTCCTCAAGGACATGTGAAAGTTGTCTTCTCCTGATCCTTGGGTGCTATCTTAATTTGATTATATCCTGAAAAACCATCCATTAAAGAAAACATGGCATGTCCAGCTATTAAATCCACAATGATGTCTATATTCAGCAAAGGAAATTCATCCTCTGGACATGCTTTGTTGAGATCTCTAAAATCTATACATATCTTAATACTTTTATCTAGCTTAGAGATAGGTGTGGTGTTAGATACCCATTGTGAATAGGCAATTGATCTTATGAACCCCACATCTAATAGTTTCTTTAATCCTACTTTCACAAGTAGAGCTATGTGGGGATGCATTTTTCTCGATTTCTTCTTTATTATTTTAATGCTAGGAGTGACATTTAAAGGATGCATTATTATCTCAGAATCTAACCTTGGCATATATTCATATGACCAAGAAAAGTTTATTTATCTCTATCTGAAAAAATCAATGAAATCTTGCTTATCTTGTTCTAATAGTGATGTTGTTGGGTGTATGATCTTTGGATTGTCTTTTGTACCAATGTTGTATGGTTCTACTGGCTATATCAATATTGAAGACCTATTTTGATTATACTCGGGAAGAGTGTCAAGTCTCTCATCCTCGGGTGCTTCAAGGAAGTTTTCACCATGGTATACATCCTTTCTTTTTACTTTTTCTTGATCTAATGTTTCCATCAAATAGTTTTCAACATTAGATTTGATATTTGATATATTTATTTTGCTTTTGTGATTGAGAGACTTAGCACCCCCTATACTAGAAGTTGTGTCATTAAATTCATTGGTGGAAGATGTTTTGGGTTCTACAACATTGAGATATTGAGCAATAGAATAGTCATTAGGAAAAGTATCTATCTCAATGGATTCATTTTGTTCCCAATTAATAAGCTTTGAATGTATCAAAGGTAAAGGGTTGTTTTATTGGTTAGTCTCAAAGGCAGTAAGGGTCATAATGGAAATATCAAAGTTTTCAATGATTACTTCTAGGTCTACAATGTTAATCTCCTCAAAATGATCTCTCTCTATTGGTATTTGATTGCCCTCGCTATAATCATAATCGATATGGTGTGATTCTAATTCAAGTGGTCTGTACTCCTATATTTGTCATGCATACGAGTGAACTATATCAATATCAACATCTTTTGCATAACATGATCCTTTAGATGATTCTTCAGATTGATATGAGTCCCACTCCCACTCATTGGAGCCTGTCTCACTAGAAGCTTGTAATCTGAATATTTGTTCATAGAGATTATGGGTAGCTTCTCTCTCACGGGAAAGTTCTTATTTTTTACTATTCTCCTCCTCTTGTTGCTTGCAAATTGATTCTTCTTGTTTCTTGCAAGGTATTTTTCTTCATGTTGTTGTTTAGGTGTTATTTTACTTTCTTGCTTATGAGCGAGTTTATTCTGTCCATAACCTACTCCCTTCTTATCCTTGACATGTTGATAAGGAAGTTGTATAGGCTCTAGAATACCTTATTTTCTATTGCCTACAAGACCACTATCATCATATCCCATTTTTTGGATGATATGAAATCCTTTTCCATATTGTTCTATTGGTATGCTGACATTGTTTAATTCTTGTAGGATTCCTTTTCATCTTTGTATAGCCATTGTAGGATGTCTTTATCTTCAGTTTCCTCAAATAGATTCATTGCTCTACAAATGATCCATCAATATTTTGTGTGGTTTTGGAACCAGTTGTTGGTTTCATGTTGATGGTTTCCCATATGATCTGAGAGAAGGTGGCAAACCTAATAGAGAATGTTCTCCATTCCTTTATCATTCAATTGCAGCTTTTTCTAGAAATTCGCCAAAGTGGATATAAAAAAACTCTCCTTAGGTGGTGAACTAGAACAAGATGCTTCTTTTTTATGCGGAACAATGACATTTATTGTGGGTTTGACCATGTTACAATATTGAAAAGGTTTTTAATCTCTAGCAATCGTGAATTCTTGGTCGTTGAAAGGAAACTTCAAACATTGATGATAAGTTGATAGAACAACTTGCATATCATGGATCCATGGTTTTCCCAAAAGTATGTTGTCAGATAGATTCAAGTCTAAGACTTGACACACTATATCCTTTTGCATAGGTTCCACTCTAATTGGAAACATTCCTTTATAAGAATATTCTTCTCCATCAAGGATTGACTGCATTTTCAAAAAATACTAAAGAAGGAACAAGACTTAATGAACAAATGTTTAAACTAGCTCCTCCATGTATTAGGACACATTTGACTCATGTTTTTACAAATGAGAACTTCAATATTAAGAGGATAATGTGGATGTTGTAGAGACATGTCATCATCTTTAGTAAAGGATAAACAATAAAGAGTTGTTAAATGTCCCACCATGGCTTGAAATTGATCAACACCCAAATCATTAGGGATGGTGGTATCCAATAGAGATTTTTCTAGAATTTTTCAATGTGTCGGTGAAAGTTTTAAAATCTCTAATATGGATATTTGTGCGGACATCTTTTGTAATTGATCCACTATGTTGTATTGTTTATAAATGGATGGCACATTAGTTGTTGGACCCCACAAAGTTACCTTAGATTTACTTCTTGTGATTACATTTGCAGTTTTAGGTTCTTTTTTCTCTTTAACCTCAATGACATTGACCACATTTTCATAAGTGTGAGCATAATTTACCTTTTCTTTCCCTTTGTTATCTTTTAATGTTGATACTTTACCCTTTTTATAATTTGGAAGTGGACTTTTAAATTCAACATGTGCCTCATTTGTTGTAGGTTTGTCCATATTTATTACTTCGTTATCTATCAAGTCTTGAATAACACGTTTCAATCTTTGAAAATCATTCATTTTATGCTCCTTGCTTCTATGGTAATCATGGTAATGATTGTCGTTCCACCATGTTGGTTTGACTCTGGGCTCGAAGTCTCTTGCTTTTGGTAATGTGATCAATTTATGTGCAAGGAGTACTTTCAAAGCCGATTCAAGTGGTTCACCAATAGGTGTAAATTTTCTATGAAAGTTGGATGAAGGTGGTTTAGGTTTGTTGTTGTCTTGATTAAACACCATTATATGACTTGATAGATTGAATATGGGATGTTTTGGTTTTACGTTATTAGCATCAACCACTCCATCATTGATAGTGTTTTTATTTATTGTACAAAACTTTGGTTTATTGTTGTTGTTATTATTGTTGGAAGAATTTTCCCTCTTTATAGAGTTTCAATACTCCTCTTTTAACCAAAGCTTCTTCAATCTTCATTCCATTTTCGATTAGTTTTTCAAAACTTGGTGGACATTATAATTTGAGTCTATAATTTATTTCACTATTTATATTATCAACAAAAATATCCATCTTTTCCTTCTCAAGTACAACACGAGGATACCTAGCAAACAATCGCCTCCATCTTTGTAAGAATGCAATGAAAGATTCTCCATTTTTTTTGTTTTGTTTTACATAGATCAAGCATGGTTATTTCATGTTCAATGTTATATGAATGTTGAGAGACAAATTTATCTACTAGTTCTTTGAATGATCCGATACCTAGTGAAAGTTTTGAAAACCATTCCATGGCTTATCCACCCAAGCTTCTTGTAAATAACCTCATTACATGGGTCTCATTATGTGCAAATTTCATACTCATTGTACAAAATTCTCTCACATGATCTTGTGGATTGGTTTTACCATTGTAGGTATCATATTTAGGAATTTCATAATTTGGTGGAAAAGGTATTATGTTTAAACTTTTGTTGAATGGATGTGGGAAAAAATCTTCCAATGAGTATCTCTTTGTTGTTCCCCTTTGCATATCTTGGATTTTTTGTTGAAACATTTTGTATTTGTTGTGTGAGTGCTAAGAGGGGATTATCCATATTATCCATTGTTTCGTTGTTTCTATTGTTCTTGATCCTATCATCATGAGTTTGAGTGTCATTAGTTTGATTGGTATTATTCAGAGCTTCACGTGTCCCTTCAGTTTGTCTCAATTGTGTCACATTATAGTAATGAGGTAATTTGACACCCAAGTTTGCCAAAATTAGAAAGTATTTTTCTTTGTCAGTTTTCAATACCTTTTCCATGAATTTACCAAACCTAGGATCTTGGTGTTCTTCTTTGATTGTTTCCTCAAATATTTCCTCATCATCATCATTTTGATAATGTGGTCTATTTCGATAAAGGATAGGATTTTCTTCTTCCATTGTGGATTTTTGTTTTTGTTTTTGTTGTGTCAGCCTTCTCTTCTGATTTCTAGTAAAAAATGGTATACAAGTGACTAAGGTTTTTAAGCTTTGATCTTTGTTTCAAGTGCTAATTTGATGTGAGTTAATCAAGTCAAATAGGAAAGATCCTATTAATTAGACTAAGTTGATATGATTTAAAGCCCTGGTTTTGTGATTAAAGATGATAGATCTTGATAATGAAACTATGCTAAAAAATCAGAGATAAAAAATGATAAATATGCACTTAAAATATTTTGATCTAATATGTGTTTCAAAGGTTTCAATTGCAAAACTAGACTTTCCTAATTTTGAAACTGATCTGGTGATGATGAAAATGATCTCAATTCTGAAAAGGGTCTTCAAATCTAACTTTTGTTTTCTATCAGATGTTGGATTTTTCTCTCTATCTAGTATATGAATAGGTATATGTGCTAAACTATTTGATATATGTGCTACTCTGTGATCAAGATGCACTAATATGTACCTTGGATGCACTAATATGTTTAGTCTATGCATTGTTATGTGCCTCCAATGCACTAATTTGTTTGGTCTATACACTACTATGTAACCTGGATGCACTAATTTGTAATTTGTATGCATTAAACTTCCCTAATGTTCAATGTTTTTGACAGTTTGATCTTGTTTCAAATTGAAAGTTCGGTGTGTTTCAATGGACGATTTTCTAAATAATGATTGCAAACACAGAAGTAAGTAGTCAAATAGTTGTTTTAAGCCCTTGTTTCATGATTAAGAATGAGAGATCCTGATAATGAAATTGTGCTAAAAAATCAGAGATCAAAAATGATAAATATGCACTTTAAATGTTTTGATCTAAGCCGTGTTAAAAAAAATTTACTTGAAAAATCAAACTTTCCTAATTTTGAAACTGATCTAGTGATGATGAAAATAACCTCATACTGTGTATTCACTAAATTGTTTGATCTATGCACTACTTTGTGATCTAGATGTGCTAATCAGTACCTTGGATGCACTAATCTGTTTATTCTATGCATTATTTTGTGCCTGCAATACGCTACTTTGTTTGGTCTATGCATTACTATGTAACTTGGATGCTCTAATCTATAGTTTGTATGTGTTAAACTGCCCTAATGTTCAATGTTTTTGACAATTTGATCTTTTTTTGAATTGAAAGTTTTGTGCGTTTCAATGGATGAGTTTTTAAATAATGATTACAAGTAGTCAAATAGTTTTTTTTGCCTAGGATCTAAACATTGAGTGTATATTTGGGGCCTGAAGAAACCCTAAATTTTTGTGCGAGTATAACACATAGAAGACAATTCAAATAGTTCTAGACTAAAGGATTGGATGCAATGCGATAACTCAGCCCACAAACTAGAATCTCCACAACACAAGTGTAAGCATCCTTAGTGGGGGTACCCACTATTTTCATTGTCGAGAGGTGGTAGGTAGGGGCCTCCAGAACTGGAAGGATGATCCAATTACCCTCTCCCTGGAAGGCTACAAGTAGCCTATACAAAGTCGAGGATTTATGCCTTTCCTCCAAGGAGCCCGATAGTGAGTGTCTTGGGGGGGGAAACCTAATTATTGCAATAAGGATAAATGGTCATTTATACTTTAATATCTTTTAGTATGGTCATTTGTTTGGAGTGTTGGGATATAAACTAGATATTAAGAGGTCTCCCAGCCTTGAAAACCAAGGTTTTATATGCTCGAAGGTATGGATGAGAGCTATTCCCAAGCACTTCCATTGATCTTGATTTTCATTGAAATGACATTTATTTTATAGTGGGTTGGAAGAACTTGGCTTTATCCATTCCCACTTAGGTCATTCCCCTCTCACTCGACCTTATGGGCTTCTCAAGAGGGTGGGCCTTCTAAAGGGATTGCAATACTAGAAATAAAAAGACAATGAATCAAGTTTTATAATCACCCAATGAAGGGGAGAGAATACTCACCTATGATCTCAAGCACGAAATACATGGTGTTCTCTAACCTCCTAATTAAACTAGGTGCCTCATTTAACAAAATGAAATAGCTCTACCCCCTGCAGACATCATTAATAGTTTCAGATTTTTGTCTTTGACATCGTATGATATACTTGCAAAACAAAAGGATATAGATCAATCTCAAAAATTTTAAAAATTTCAAATAAAAGTAGATGCACTGAAACAGAGACTATATGTGCTAAAACTTTCATTATGTGTGCTAATAAAACTAGTCAATATGCTAAAAGAAACTTCCTATACACTACTTTGTCAATTAAATGCGCTAAAATATGAAAATAAATGCAATCAGATCTTGTGGATGTGCAGAAACATTGGGTAGATGCGCTAATATAGGCAATGAATGCACCAAAACATATTTCTTATGTGCTAATCATTAATATTGATATGCCAATATTTACAACCCACACTAAACTACTTCTCTAAGCTAACTTGTCAATAAACCTACAATAATATATTAAAAATATGGTAGGGCTCCACAGTGGATGCCATAAAATGTATGCTAGGAACATGTGAATTAATCAAGTAAAACACCTAACTCACCAATGAGATATTATATTAAGTAATTAATCAACAAACAAAGTAAAAGAGTACTCCCCAATGGCATCTCATTATCCTCTATCTCTAAGGACCTTTTTGGTATGTTGATTGGCTCTCAGCAGCATGGACCTCCGAAATGACAACCTGAAGAATGAGTATGTTATAGATGATCCTAAGATCTAAATGAAAATGAGATGAATGATCATGGTTCTAGATTAACATGGTTTCTATGCTATATTCAAATAAACTATATGCTAAATGCAAAAAATATGGATGTTGTTATTCTCAATACGTATGCAAAGTTGCAAAAACCAAGATTAAGGATCCTTCCATAAAGGAAAAGTGGGGGTATTTATATCTTTTCCAAGGTATGAGCCTAGGTGGTAGGATTCAAAGGTCAAGATTTAGCTTGGAGAGATGGATGGTGAGAGATGAAGAGGTTAGAAAAGTCTTGGGGAAATATGACACTTGTCATTCTCAGAAGGACAAGTGGAAAGGAAATCTCCAGCAAATGTCACACATGTCCTAGAAGAGGGCAAGTTGCATGCAGAGGGAGGGCATGTGATTAGGAGGCCAAGTGTCCTTACGAGGGGAGAGACAACTCCATAGGAGGCTAGGATTGTTGGCAATTGACACTCATTGGATTTATTTTGTTGTCATTGATGGTAACAAGATCTGATGGAAGTCACAAACCGGCAGATATCGGCATTGGAAGCATTCAGGGCTACACTGGCACCCACATAGGCATCAATACTTCATTGAAAGCTGACATCAAGGAGAATTTACTTAATAAATATTTTTGTAAATATTCTCAAAGCCGACATTGAATATCTTTTGTAAATATATTGTAAGCCAACATAAGGCATATCATGTGTAATAGGTATATAAGTCAATCTGCTAGGTCAATTTATAGATGAGATATATGATAGAGAAAAATATGACACGTGTGGATATAGCATAACTGTATAATATGAAATATATGTATAGAGATCATTTTGTATGCGAATGTTATATCATGCAATGATATGTAGATGTCTTGAAAAGCATTTTTGGAATAGAAGTAATACCGGTAGTAGTTCAAGTTTATGAACCAGTATAGAGAAGAACTAGAACCAGAACTCTATTTAGCATAGCAGATGCATTTTTGAGTTCATTTTTCAGTAATTTACCTTGGCAAAAAGCTTGTAGTTAATGAGGATATTTAGTGATGAGCAGTGTGCTCTAGGAAGTATGCCTTCCTACAGGTGTAGGCCCCTATTATATGTGTCGTGCTCTATGAAGAGTACCTATACCTGCAACCATAATGCACTCAATAAATCATTACAAGCAATGGTTAGTGAATTGAAACAATGAAAGACAAAACCATAGCTAATCGACTTATTGCCTCCTAGTAAATGCGAGTATGAAAAATGCTCTCAGATCTGATTATGCATATTCTAGTGACTTGACTACACTAAGATGGAGGATTTGAATGATGAAAATGCATGATCTAGCAATGATAGCATGATTAAAATATATGAGTTCATGATTGATCTAGAAAATCAACTAAGATTAAGATGCAATTAAGCTAAAATTGAGCATGATAGCATTGCTAAGAATGATAAACTAGAAGCTAGATGCCTATAGTAACAATGCTTGAATGCAAGTGATATGAATCAAATGATATGCAAAAATGATATGAAATTGGGACCCTTTGTGCTCCAAAATGAGGTCTATTACTAGGATTTCCAAGGCTAGGGGTGAGGTGGCAAGAATCAACGATCGAGATTTGATCTGAAGATATCAATGGTTAAATTGGAGGTGGATGGCAAAGGGGTTGGATTAAAGGGAATATCTGTCATCTCTATGGTGACAAGTGTCTATAGGCTTCTACAAGAGGTTAGATGAAAGGGAACACTTAGTGACAAATGTCACAAAGGTTCTAGAAGATGTTGGATGAAAGGGGACATGGTGGTAGGTAGAATGGGTTAGGTTTAGGAATGGCTAGGTTTAGGAGTGGTAGAAGTTGGGAGAATTTGAATTTAAAAATTCAAATAATGGAAAAAGGATAATTAATCTCAACAACTCATGAATTTGTTTTGTTTTAATTAATTAAGGATTTTTAGAAGAAATGAATTTGATGGAGGGAATTAATTAATGTGAATTAATTAATTAAAGGGGATTATGAACCTATTAAATAAATCCTTAGATTTATTAATAAGTAGATGAAAGGGGAAATTTAATCAAATTGCTTAGTGAATTCAATTAAATTGAGGAGGGGAGATTAATTAAATAATTGCTTATTTAATTAATTATCTTCAAACCATTTTTAGGTGTATACATTTTGCCCCTCTTTGAAGTGAGGTGTGATGACACGTTGATTCAAAGAATAATCTCATTTTGATGATGATATTGATTTGCTAGGATGCCCCAGCTCTTGATTGCTAAATTCCGGTATGATGATGCCCCCTCGAGAGATTTTGAGATAATTGATCTTTGGAATTTTTTTGCAAAATTGATATCCCAATATATTTGATTTGATTTCTAAAACTATGGTTTGATGAAAGTGTGATTTCTTCAATTAGCTTGATTTCTTAGATTGATAAGATTAAAAAATCTTGATTGATTAGATTGATAAGATCAAAATTCAATCTAGTTTCAGGAAGGATTCATCCTGTATAAGACAACAATGACCAAAGTATCTGGTTTTAGGAAGGACTCATCCTATATAAGACATGATCAGAACGTCTGGTTTCAGGAAGGATACATCATGTATAAGACATGATAGATCAATCAGGTTTGATTGATTGACTGGATTGATACAGTTGATGAGATAAAGAATTGACAGTTTGTTGATATCATGTTGTATAAATATTTAGATATGCTGATATTAATCTTGTTGAGAGAGATAGCATAAGATTTGGGCTAGGTCGATAATATCATGAGAGAGATGAGTTCATCATTCTGATTGTTTATACACTTGTGATGATACTTTGATGATTCTTGCGATAGATTTAACCTTGGATAAAATGAGCATGCGGGATCCCATGCAAGAATGAAATGCAAGCTAAAATGCAAATGAAAATGCAATGGAATGACCGAACCACTCACTGGATTATTTTGCATTTTTGTCATCATTGAGCTTTTGAAATGTGGGAAGTGAGTGCAAACATTGATGGTATAATTAAACCATGATGACTTGAGCACTTCTTTCCTAGATTTTGATATAGCAAGTTAGCACAAGCATCGAGGTATAATCTAACCGAGATGACCTAAGTGTTGCTTGCATAAAATGGGCAGTATTAATTATTTCAATAAACAAATCAGAAATGTCTTCAATGATATTTTGATGATCATGTCCCAAGGCAAATTTGCACATATTAATGATTAATTTTTAGACAACAAACAAAAAATATCATGTTTCTTCCTTGTGCCTCTAGTCAATGACATCCTGGAGTCACTTAGAAATCGTGATAGCGAAAAGCAATTATAGAAAAGTTGAACAATCATGTTAAAATCATTATCCAAAAAGATATTATCCATCCAAAAGTGTGTGATGTGTTTAGATTGACTTCGTGATAGCTTGATAGTTGATAGTTTGATCTTGTGTTCAATGTTGGATGTGTCTCAGTTTTCACTTGATAAGAGTTGTCTAACTATTTTCTCTACCTGTTTGAAAAATGATCAAGAGTTTGCCCCTAGCTAAGTGTAGAATTTTGCCCCAAGCCTAGAAACAAAGTTGTTATGATATATCCAATGATCCAAACCATGACAAGAAGCCACTTGGGATGTTTGCATATGTACAAAGGCTTATGATGCATATGAATAGCACTAATGGAAGATGAATGCAAGCGGAAAGAATGCATGAATTAACAGATGGGAGAGATAGCTAACAGATAGCGCCTGTTTTCCAAGTTTTCACCATCTATTTTTATTGCACTTTTTCTGATATTTGATTTTTTTCTTTCTTTTTCTTTTTCACTTTTTATTTGATTTTTTTCCAATTTTTCACTATTTTTTATTTTTTTTATTTTTCAGACATAGAATTTCTTCAAGTGCATGCTATTGATAGGTTCCTTGAGCTAATCTCCATCCTGTGTTGATAGCTGATATTCTCTTGATCCAAATACTGTTGTGATCACAAATGGACCTAACCAGTTTGGTTCAAATTTTCCTTTCTTCTCTCGATCTACCTAGTTGCGTGGATTTTCCTTTAGCACTAGTTCCCCAACTTGAAATATTTGTGGTTTAACCTTGTGATTATAGCTAAGACACATTATTTGCTGATATACCTTTAGATGATCAAAGGCATTTTGTCTTTGTTCATGGATCAGTTCTAACTCTTGCAGTCTAGATACTCTTTGTTCTTCATCTAGGATAAGTCCTTTTAGTGATACACGTAGAGAGGGTATCTCTACTTCTATGGCTTTTGATCCATGTACAAGGTAAAAGGTGTGGCACCTGTCAGTGTGTAGATACTAGTACAATAAGCCCAGAGAGAAGGGTTCAATTGAATATACCAATCTTTCCCAGCATCGTTCACTATCTTTTTAAGCATTTTCAGAATAGTTTTGTTAGATGCTTATGCTTGCCCATTTCCCTGTGGATAGTATGGTGTGGAGAATCTGTGTTGGATTTTGAACTTCCCACATAGCTCTTGTACATCCTAATTCTTGAATGGTTGCCCATTATCAGTGATAATGGTCATTAGTATTGCATAGTGATAGATGATGTAGTTCAAGATAAATGCAACAATTTGTTTTCCTGTGATATTTATGAGAGGTACCGCCTCAATCCATTTTGTAAAATATTATGTAGCTACAAGGATGAATTTGTGACCATTAGATGAAGAAAGATTTATCTTTCTTACCAGGTCAAGACCCCATTGGAAAAAAGGCCAAGATGTTGCTAAAGCATGAAGTTCTTGTGTTGGTGCATGAATCAAGTTCCCATGGCTCTGGCATTGTTTGCATGTTCTTGCTATTTTAAAAGAATCTCGTTCCATAGTCGGCCAATAATAGCCCAAGCGTATGAGTTTTTTCGAAAGGGTAAGACCACTTGAATGAGTGCCACAAATGTTGTTATGGACTTCATGTAAGGCCTTCTCAGATTCTTCTTGTTCGAGACATTTTAAAAGAGTACCATCTAGACCTCATTTAAATAGGGTATCTACGACAAGAGTAAAATGGGAGGATTAACAAATAAAGTTTCTCTTTTGATTTTTCAATAAGTTGGGAGATAATGTATTGTCTTTCAGGTATGTGTAAGTTTGACCATAGCGGGAGGAATCATGTCCAATAAGTTCACAAATGGTTTGGGAATCAGGATGATTAAAGGCGGGATGAAACAACTCTTCTACCAGGAATTCATAACGTTGTTGATTTTCTTGTGTCTGCAATAGAGAAGCAAGTGTAGCCATGGCATCTGTTGCTTTGTTGTCATTTCTTGGAATCTATTCAAATGTTATTTATACAAAGTACTTCTTGATATCATCCACCATCTTTTTGTAAGTCATGAGTTTGTCATCTTTTCTTTGATAGTCATCATTGATTTGATTGATGACAAGCTGAGAGTCTCCAAAGACCTGAAGTTGTTTAATGTTCCATCCTACAGCCATTTTGATACCTATTACTAATGCTTCATACTCTTCTATATTGTTTGTGCATGGAAAGCTTAATTTGTATGCTTTCGGGATGGTATGACCTTGTGGTGTGATGAATAGAATTCCTGCTCCTGATCTGTGTTGTGTATAAAAACCATCAAAGTGTAGTTGCCATGCTTTTGTGGTGACTGTTAGGATATCAGCATCAGGAAACTCAATTTGTAGAGGATGATTATCTTGAAGTGGTGTTTCTGCTAGTTGATCTATGATGACTTGTCCCTTGATAGCTTTTCTATCAACATATTTGATATCAAACTCACTTAGAATCATGATCTATTTTGCTAGTCATCTTGTCAATGTTGCTTTACTGAGTAAATATTTCAGAGGATTAATTTTAGCTATCAAATTGATGGAGTGAGATAGTAGATACTGTCGTAGTTTTTGAGAAGCAAAAACTACTGCCAAGCATGCTTTTTCTATTGATGAGTAGTTGATCTCATATCCCACTAGTGTTCTGCTAATGTAGTAGATGGCTCATTCTTTTCCTTCCTTATCTTCTTGTGGGAGCAAAACTCCCAATGATGTTTGGGTAGTTGATACATAGAGTAATAATGGTTTTCTTAGAATTGGTGACATTAGAACAGGTGGTTGCATGAGATATGCCTTGATTTTGTTGAATGCTTCTTTGTATTGATGGTCCCATTTGAAATTAACATGTTTATGCAATAGGTGAGTAAATGGTTGATATTTATTTGCTAATTGAGCAACAAGTCTTTTGATTGACTGGAGTCTTCCTTGTAGTGATCTCAGTTGACTAATATTCTTGGGAGATGTCATTTCCATGATTGCTTTAACCTTAGCTAGATCTACTTCAATACCTCTTACTGAAACAATTTATCCCAATAGCTTTCCTGAAGTAACACCAAAAGCACATTTCTTAGGGTTTAGCCTTAGATTGTATTGTTCTAACCTATCAAAGATCTTTTCTAGTATCTCTATATGTTCTTCTTTATTGTATGATTTGGCTAATATGTCATCCACATAGTCTTCCATGAATGTATGCATCCTGTCATGAAATATAGTTGTCATAGCTCTTTTATATGTAGCACCTGCATTCTTCAATCCAAAAGGCATGACATTCCAACAAAAAGTACTCCATGGGCATGTGAAAGTTGTCTTTTCTTGATCATCTTTGGGTACTATTTTTATCTGATTGTATCCGAAGAAACCATCCATTAGAGAAAACATGGAGTGTCCAGTAGTTAAATCTACAATGATGTCAATGTTAGGCAAAGGAAAGTCATCCTTTGGACATGCGTTATTAAGATCTCTGAAGTCTGTGCATATTTTGATGCTTTTATCTAGTTTTGAAATAGGAACAATGTTGGATACCCATTCAGGATATACTATAGGTCTGATGAATCCAACGTTCAGTAATTTATTTAGTTCTGCCTTGACTAGGAGAGTGATATGCGGATGCATTTTCCTTAACTTCTGTTTGACTGGTTTGGCTCCTGGGCTAACATTTAAGTTATGCATAATAAGCTCTGGATCTAACCCTGGCATGTCTACATAGGACTAGGAAAAATTGATTTTCCTTCATTTGAAGAATTCCACATATTGTTACATTTCTACCTCTGATAAAGATGTTGCTAGATGAAGAATCTTTGGTTGTTCTGTTGTGCTAATGTTAACTGCCTTTGTTGGTTCGATCAAAATGGATGATCTTTCTTGATAGTGCTCAAGTAAAGTGTCAAATCTCCCATCTTCCGGTGCCTCAAGGATGTTTTCACTATTAGATGTGTCCTTTTTTTTTACTTTTTATTGGTCTAATGTTGCCAAGATATGGTTTTCAGCATTAGACCTGATATTGTTTTCTTTATTCTCACTTTTGCAACTAGGATATTTGGCACCCACTTGACTGGAAGATGTGTTGCTAAAATTCTTGTTGAAATTTGTTACGGGTTCGATTGCATTAAGATATAAAGTTATGGCATGGTCATTTGGAAAGGTATCAATAGTAGTATGTCCTTCATTTTCCCAATCAATAAGCTCGGGGTGGATTAGAGGTAGGGGATCTTCAGGTTGGTATGTTTCAAGGGTTTCAAGGGTCATGATGGATGTATCAAAGTTTACAATATGTGTGTTGATATCTAGAATGGTACTCTCATTAGAATGACCTCGCGTAAGAATTTCCTGATTGTCCTCGATTAAGTCCAAGTTATCCGAATGTGATTCTAATTCAAGTGAACTAGTTCCTAACATTTGTCCTGCATACTTGTGAACTATATCGACTTCTATATCTCCTTCAAAGCATTTTTCTTCAGCTGATTCTTTAGAGTGATAGGAATCTCATTCCCATTCATTAGAATCTGTATCACTTGTAGCCTGTAGTCTACAGATTTGGTCATATAACATTTCTTTTGCTTTTCTGGCTATACTTTTTCTTCTTTCATATTCAACCTCTTCAGGACTGAGATTAAGTTTTGTCAATTTTTCTATGAGTTCTCCTAAATTTATATTAGCTTCTTTCTTGTTTTGATTGAGATTTAATGTTGCTTGAGAGATGTTTTTAGTTTGTTTCTCTTGTTGATTTGAAGCTTACTTCTTTTTCCATTTTGTGTTTGGTTGTGGTTGTTGCTTAACTAATTTTTCTTCCCTTTCAATTGCCAGTTGTTCTTGTATGTTTTCATATTCCTCTTATTGTTGACTAAAAGATGTGTCTTCTGGTATAGTGACTTGTCCATATCCTAAACCTGTTTTGTCTGTAGTCTGTTGAGTATGAGGCTGAATAGGTTCTGAGATACCTTCTTTTCTTTTTCCTATAGGGCTTGTTCCAGTGTATCCCATCCTTTGAAGAATGTTGAATCCTTTTCCATATTTTTCTGTAGGTATTCTGACATTGTTGACCTTTTTGTTGAACTTCTTCATCTTTGTATAGCCACTGTAGCACATCTTTGTCTTATGTTTCCTCTGATAAGGTTCCAACACTAATGAATGCTCCATCAAATATCGGAAGATGTTTCACGGTTGGTTGTTGTTTAGAGCTTGATGGTTTTCCCAAGGATTTAGGAGAAAGTGGTAATTGTGATATTGAGTATTCTCCATTCCCTTGATCTCTTAGCTGCATTTTTTTTTCCATACTTGGTAGAATAGAGGCGAATGATTTTTCCTTGGATTGTGTGTTTGAAGATGTTGCTTCCTTGTTATGTGGAACAATTACTTCTTGAGCCATTTTTAGATTGCTACAATATTGAAATGGATTTGCATCAAAGATATTGTGATTTCTTGTCCCTCATAGGGAAATTTGCCACATTGATGATAGGTTGATCGAACAACTTGCAAGTCATCTATCCATGGTCTCCCTAAGAGCACATTATATGATAGGTCCAAGTCTAGAACTTGGCATGCTGTGTCTTTTTGTAGAGGTCCCACTCTGATTGGTAATATCACAGTTCCCTTGGAGGAATGTTTTTCTTCATCATAGGCTTTTATAGTGATCCTTTTCCGAACATCAACTACATCTTCTGAATATCCTAAGGCTCAAACAAGACTTAATGAACAAATATTTAGGCCGGTTCCACCATCTATTAGAACACGTTTTACTTGGGTTTTGTGGATAAGGACTTCAATATGAAAAGGAGCATTGTGAGGATATTGACATGTCGTCTTCGTCAGTGAATGATAAGAAATGAGGGGTTGTGAGGTGTCCCACCATGGTTTGAAATTCATCGATATCAAGATCTTTGGATATTGTGGTATCTACTAATGCTCGTTCAAGAATTTCTTTATGTGTAGGTGAAAGTTTTAAAAGTTCCAAGATTGATATTTGGGTGAGTGTTTTTTGCAATTGTTCCACTATATTGTATTATTTTGTTGTGGCGGATGATGTGTTTGTTGTAGGACCTGACAAAACAACTTTGGTTTTGCTTCTTGTAATAGCCTGAGCATGTTCTTGATTTTGTTTTTCTTTAACTACAATCACATTCACCACATTGTCATATGTATGAGCATAGTTTACCTTTGCTTTACCCTTACCATTGTTTGTTGTTGATGATTCACATTTCTCATAGTTTGGAAGAGGAGTTTTAAAGGCCGTATGAGATTCATTTGTTGTATGTCCATCCATAGTTATTATGCCATTATCAATCATATCGTGTATGACATGTTTCAACTTTTGACAATTATTAGTGAGATGTCCCTTGTTTCAATGGAAATCGCAATACTGATTATCGTTCCACCAAGGTGGTTTGATTTGAGGTTCGTAATTTCTTTCTTCTGGTAAAATGATCAATTTGTTTGCAAGAAGTGTCTTTAGTGCTGATCCAAGGGGTTCACCAATGTTTGTAAATTATCTTCAAAAGAAAGTTTTGATAGTTGCTCTTTGTTGATTGTTGTTTTGTTGTGCTGCCACCGAGTGAGTAGATAAATTGAAAACCGGTTGCTTTGGTTTCACATTGTTATTATCTACTATTCCATCATTGATGACATTTTGATTTCTATTCCAAAACTTTGGCTTATCATTGTGATTGTTGTTATTGTTGTTGGTAGGAGGATGGACTCCTTTGTATATTTTCAACTCACCCTTCTTTATCATGGCTTCTTCCATTTTGATTCCATTATCAACCATTTTTCCAAAGCTTTGATTTCCTTGCATTTTTAAGTAATAACTCATTTGATCATTTAAGTTGTCAATGAATATGTCCATTTTTTCGTACTCTAGTAATGTATGAGGATACCATGATGCTAGGCGTCTCTGTCATTGTAAGAATGTCATGAAGGGTTCTCCACTTTTTTGTTTAGTGTTACATAGGTCTAGCATTGTTAATTCATGTTGTATGTTGTAGGAGTATTGTGAAACAAACTTATCCACCAACTCTGAAAATGATCTGATTCCTAGTGTAAGTTTGGAGAACCATTCCATAGCTAGTCCAGTTAAGCTTTTCAGAAATAGTCTCATTAAGTAGGTATCCTCGTGTGCAAACTTCATACTCATCATGTAAAATTCTCATATATGATCTTGAGGGTCAGTGCTTCCATCATATTTTTCATATCTCAGAGTTTCAAAACCTATAGGAAATGGTATCATGTTTAGATTTCTGTCGAAAGGATAAGGACAAATTTCTTGAAGTGAGTATCGTCTAACATTTCCTCTTTGCATCTCTTGGATATATGTTTGCATTGCTTGCAGTTGTTGTGTGAGAGTCATGATAGGATTATCAACATGATTTGTTCTTGCATGACCATGATTTTGCATTCTAGGAGGATTGGGATCTCTTCTTGTTTCATCTCTTGCTCTTCTTGTATCCTCATTGAATTGAACGTTATTCAGAATTTCTACTTCATCTCTTCCAGGTATGTTGGTTTCTTCATTGGTTCTGGTGTTATTGGGAATTGATGTGCCATTCATGCGGAGACCAAAGATGTCCTCATATTGTTTGTTATTAGGGGGAAGGTCATTTTTCTTTTGTGTCAATTTATTCACATCAAAATCTTGGGGAAGTGTTGCACCAGATTTGGCTAGCATTAGGAAGTATTTTTCTTTTTCTTCCTCTAACAATTTTTACATAAATTTGTCAAATTGGGGATCTTTCTTGATGTCTCTGATGTTTTGTTCTGTTATTTCTCCTTCAACTTGTATTTCATCTTCATGTTCTATGATTATATGTTCTTTGATTGTTTCTAATGTTTCGATTTCTGTTTTTGCAATCCTTCATTTTTGAGCTCTAGTTAGAATGGGCATACACATGTGTTATTTTGCTTAGGATTCGATTGTCCAAAAAGTTGTTTTGAGTAAGTGATCAATAGTCAATTTCACAGCAATAGAGTGATATGACATTAAAAGAGAATTCAAGTGTTTAAAAGTTTGCAAGTTTTTCGATCTTCGGTTTAGGAGTGTAATGGTGATGATTTGATAAGAACCAAGTCCAGTAGGAACTATATATCCTAATATGTGGGACAAGGTTATCCTAACCAGATGTTTCAGTTTTGTGATAAAGGATGATTGATCCTGATGAGAAACTATTGGCATTATGTGAACCGGTATAAGGACATAATGATATTGTATGTTGTCATTGATGTCAATATGTGATATGTGAGAAGAGAGAACCGACATATGTGTGAACCGTTATATATGCCAAAGTGAAGCAGTATATTTGTTCAAGATGAACCGGCATGCAGTTATGGGAACCGACACATGGAAGCACTGCATGACTACCGCTTGGTAGGTAGTTTCCACTTTAGGATTTCTAGTTGGAGTACCTCAAGCCTATGTGACTCAATCGGTGATCTTTGTGTGATGAGTTAGCAGTATAACAAAGAATAGATCATGTTGCCATGTAAGCTCTGTGCGTGTGAAGAATCTTGCATGAAGAAGACTATTCCTATCTACCTCAGGAATGTGCAAAGTTTGTCAAATGGTGATAACGCATGATGGGCTATCAGTTGCCATGAAATCGGTGGATAATGGACAATGGAGAATGTCTTGAGATCGATTCAAGATTGTTGCATTTAATGAAGTATGATTCAATGGTCAGGATTGAACCACTTGAATTGCTTAACCTAACAGGTTTAGGGTTTAGGGTTTAGGGTTTTTGCTACCAACCTATCTATTTCCTATAAGGTTGATGTTGTGTTTCTTTCTAAGGTTGTTGGCAAAAGTTGTGTGTGTGTATCCAAGGGAAGTGATACATGATTCTTGCCAGACCAAAGGAGAGAAGAGATACCTACAAAGTGAATGTGCAGAAGGTGAAGAGGAGCCAAAATGGATCTATATTAGCATTGAGTGCTGTTACCAGATCATTTTAATTCATGTTGATCTTTAACCACTTCAATAGTTGTGAAATCCCTTAATAGGGTAGCCTTAACCAACTTGATACAAATCCCCTAATAGGGTAGCTTTAACTGACTTGATTCAAATCCCCTAACAGGGTAACTCGAAGTTATTGAGTTATGGGAAGCTATAGAGCTCTGGAGATCCTTTAGCTATTGAATTCTTGAAATCCTCTAACAAGGTAACATTAATCGGGTTTAACCCTTAACCGGGTGTTGTAGCCATCCCTTAACTGGGTGATCCCTAACAGGATCGGTTTCTAGTAGAACCTATTGTAATGTCTTTAACCGGACAAGGCTCCTAACAGAGTGGACTTCTAAAGAGTTCAAAAGTAGCTTGTGGGTGCATCCCCACCGTGGTTTTTCCTAGTTGGGTTTCCACATGAAAAATATGTGTGTCATGTGTGATGCTTTGTTATTACCTATTGAGCATATGATGATTCTGTGTTTTATGCCTGTCTATAACATATTGAACTAACTATTGTGAAGATCTGATGATAGTTTACATGTTCATGCATGAGGGTGTAATGGTACTATAGTATTGAGCTAAGAGGAAAGCTTAGTGAGTGACCAGTTTATGATTGTTTTAGTTACTCTGAGTCGTACCGGTTGCACTCTATTTCAACCAGTATCACTGCTTGCCAGTCATTTGGAGTATTTGCTGTCAAACTGGTTTTGGATTGTATTTTTGTTTGTACTGATTCACTGCCCCCCCTCTCTGTACCAGTTTGGTACTATTCGTTCATCATTGAGTTATCAATTGGTATCAGAGCACTCTAGGTCCTCTGTGTTGTAAGCTTAACCGCTTGATGTAAAGATCCTAGTCAAATGATGAAGAGGGAAGGTCCAAAGTTTAATAGGGAAAATTTTGGTATATGGAAAGATAGGATGAAGATATTCATCAAAAGCATGGGTGCTCAACACTGGAGTTATGTTGAGAATGTCTATGTTGTCCCTACCAGTACTCTCACTGATGACCAAAAGAGAGAGATACAAGAAAATGGGCAAGTCATGGAAGCCCTTATTAGTAGTCTATCTGACATTGAGTTTATTGATGTTCAAGACAAGGTAAATCCCAAAGAGGTATGGGATGCTCTTGAAAATATCTAAGGTGGTGATGAACATGTAAAATAGGCTAAGGAAGAAATCTTGAGAGGGAAGTTCTACGATATGCAGATGGTTGAAGGTGAGACCATTCAGTAGTATGGAATAAGAATCAAAATAGTGGTTGGAGAAATCAAGAGTGCAGGTGGTAAAATAGAAGATTCCACTGTGGTAAGCAAAGTCCTGAGATCCCTATCGCCGGTCTATGCAATAAGGGTTGCTTCTATTCAGGAGCTGAGATCAATAGACAAGACTAAGGTATCCTTGGACTCCATCATAGCCAAGTTGACAGCCTATGAGCTAAATAGTTTTAATGGCAGTGTTCAAAAGACTGAATCAACATTTAAAGCCTCTGCTATATCATCCAGAAAAGGAAAAGAAGCTAGCACTAGTGGTGAACCTAGTTAGAGTAGAGAAATGAATGATGAAGAGATTTTGATGGTATTTGAAGCTCTCCTTGCTAGGATGCTTCCTAAAGGAACCGGTAAATACAAAGGTAAACTACCTTTGAAATGTTTTTCTTGTAACCGAATAGGACATATTGCTATAAACTGTCCTAATGCTGATAACAAGGACAAACCAGAAAGGTTCAGGAAATTCAAAGGAGGAAACCAGAGAAACTATTTTGTGGCAGTTGATGAAGGTGTCACAGATGAGGAATCAGAAGATGAAGAGAATGAAGACATTGTGTTTGTTGCTATAAAGGAAGATGTGGCAGACAAGAAGGCTCTTGTCTCCTGGTTTGATAATTCCAATGAGTGGATCATTGACAATGGTTGTTCTCACCATATGACAGGTGACCGAAGCAAGTTTCTATCCTTGGAGGATTATGATGGTGGTGTGGTTCGCTTTGGCAATGATGCACCATGCATGGTCAAAGGTAGAGGGTCCATCTCTCTGAATGGAAAGAGCAGTGTTGACAATGTATACTGGGTTGATGGTCTCAGACACAACCTTCTGAGTGTTGCCCAGCTAAATGACAGTGGCCTCACTCTGGAATTCAAGAATGGAGTTTGCAGAATCAAAGGAAAAGATGGTGAATTGGTGGCCATCGGCATGTAAACCAAAGGTCACCTATTTCATCTGAATGCAAATATAAGTACATGTCTTATGGCTAAGCTTGATGATAGCTGGATATGACATAGGAGACTCTGCCATGTAAACTTTGATAACATTGTGAAGGCTAGTAAGATCAAGGCAGTTAGAGGGTTGTTGTTGCTAAGCAAACCGAATAATACCCTGTGCAGAGAGTGTCAATTAGGGAAAATGTCTTCCTCAACCTTTAAAGGTAAATCTTTCATTGCTAACAACTTGCTTGATCTTATGCATACTAACTTGTGTGGTCCTATGAAAACTAGAAGTGTGCAGGGTGATAGGTACTTTATGATTGTCACTGATGACTGCTCAAGAATGATGTGGGTCACATTCTTGAAAGACAAGTCTGAAGCCTTTGTGAAATTCAAAGCTTTCAGAGCATTAGTGGAAAAGGAAAGCGGCAAAAGGATCAAGTGTCTAAGAATGGATCAAGGAGGGGAATTCACCTCTGATGAATTCAATGAGTATTGTGAAGAATTTGGCATCAAGAGGCAACTGTCTGCCCCCCGGACTACACAGCAGAATGGCCTAGCAGAGAGGAATAACCGGACTGTGGTGGAAGCAGCTAGAACCATGTTAATTCAAGGGAAGGTAGCTCACACATTTTGGAGAGAAGCGGTGAGCACTGTAGTTTACCCTATGAACCGGGTACTCATCAAGAAAGGTAAGGACAAAACTCCTTATGAGTATTGGACTGGTAAGACACCTATGGTTAGCTACTTTAGGGTCTTTGGCAGCAAATGTTACATGAAGAGGAGTGAACATCAGGGTAGATTTGAAGCTAAATGCGATGAGGGAATATTCGTAGGATATTCCACCAAGAGTAAAGCTCTCAAGTGTTACAACAATAGGATTCAGAGAATTATGGAAAGTGTCAATGTAAGAGTTGATGAATCCTCTGAGAAAACTAAGGAAACCAGCAGTGAGCAAGTTGTAAATGAACTAGTTGCAACCTTCTGGGAACCGGTTGTCAGTCAACCAAGTACCAATAACAGTGTTCCTGAATCAGTGAATGCTGATACTGATGAAGATGAGGATGAAGAGGAAAAGCAAGAAGAACTTGTCAAGACCATTCCTCGGTATGTCAAGATGAATCATGATCCTAAGCAGATCATAGGAGATAAAGATGTAGGAATCCTTACAAGAAGAAAGATCAGAGAAGACTCATGTATGATCTCTAAACTTGAGCCTAAATCTTTCAAAGAGGCTCATAAAGATGAAGACATGATCAAGGCAATGGAAGAGGAACTTGATCAGATAGAGAAAAATGGTACATGGTCCTTGGTACCTAGACCAGAGCATAAAAATGTTATTGGCACCAAATGGGTGTTCAGAAACAAGATGAATGAGGATGGCACAGTAATTAGGAATAAAGCCAGATTGGTGTGCAAAGGATATGCTCAAGAAGAAGGAGAAGATTATGGAGAAACCTTTGCTCCTGTAGCCAAATTGGAAGGAGTTCATATGCTTCTTGTATATGCAGCCTTTAAAGGCTTCAAAGTATATCAAATGGATGTAAAATCTCCATTCCTAAATGGTGTACTTGAAGAGGAGGTGTATATTGAGTAACCATATGGGTTTGCCCTATCTGAAGATAGTGACATGGTGTGTAGGCTACATAAAGCCTTATATGGTCTAAAGCAAGCACCTAGGGCATGGTATGAGCACCTACATTCCCATCTTGTGAAGATTGGATTTGAGAGAACAAGTGAAGATAGCAATATCTACTTGAAGTCTGAAGGAGATTAGATCCTGATCTGTGAGGTTTTTGTTGATGACATTATCTTTGGTGGAGATGACAAGATGAGTCATGAGTTTGTTGATGAGATGAAGAAAGAGTTTGAGATGTCACTCATAGGGGAGATTAAGTTCTTCATTGGACTACACATCTAGCAGATGGAAGATGGAATCTTTATCACTTAGTCCAAATATGTCAAAGAGGTGTTGAAGACCTTGGCATGGAAGATAGCAAACCGATGGTGAACGATTGCAAATTGACAAAAGAGGATGATTCTGCACTAGTTGATGAGAAGGAATACCGATCAATGATTGGTAAGTTGCATTATGTAGTGCATAGCAGACCAGATATTGCACATGCAATTGGCATTATTGCAAGGTTCTTCAAAAGTCCAAGAGAATCCCACTTGGTTGCAGTCAAGCGGATTCTTAGGTATCTGAAGGGAACAGTTGACTATGGATTGTGGTACCCATACAACAATGATTTCAATCTGAAAGTATTCATAGATGCTAATTGGGCAGGTAATGTGGATGACCAGAAAAGCACAATCGGTGGTGCATTCTTTCTTGGTGGTAGACTAGTCTCATGGATGAGTAAAAAGCAGAGTTGTATCTCTCAATCCATAATGGAAGCGGAGTATTTTGTAGCTTTCATGAACTACACTCAGATAATTTGGATGAAGCATGTGCTGGAAGGCTTCAAAATCCCTATATCTGAACCAGTAAGTATATTCTGTGATAACACAAGTGCTATCAATATCTCAAAGAACTCAGTTTTACATTCTAGAACCAAGCATTTTGAGCTTAAGTATCATTTCTTGCGGGAAAAGGTTCAGAATAAAGAGATTACACTAGAACATGTTTCCAGTAAGGAGCAGTTAGCAAACATATTCACCAAGCCTCTCCCAAAGACTACATTTGTGCATTTAAGAGGTGAATTGGGGGTATTGCCCCTTCAGGAGGTGAACTAAAAGTATTTGTTCCACATCAGTCAGGTATTGCATAGTCAAATTTTTGTTGATTGATGTGTTGAAGGATGCTACTCCTTAGGGGGAGCAACATAATGGAACAGGGATGCTTGTGCCTCCACTTTGGCATTGTTGTCAAAGGGGGAGAAGGAGTGAAGTAGAAAAGATATCTGTAGAAAATGGGGGAGAAGCTGTGAAGTGAAGAGATATCTTTGTATATTGCCATCAATGCCAAAGGGGGAGATTGTTGGCATTATGTGAACCGGTATAAGGACATAATGATATTGTATGTTTTCATTGATGTCAATATGTGATATGTGAGAAGAGAGAACCGGCATATGTGTGAACTGGTATATATGCCAAAGTGAAGCGGTATATTTGTTCAAGATGAACTGGCATGTCAAGATGAACTGGCATGCAGTTATGGGAACCAGCACATGGAAGCACTGCGTGATTACCAGTTGGTAGGTAGTTTCCACTTCAGGATTTCCGATTGGAGTACCTCAAGCCTATGTGACTCAATCAGTGATCTTTGTGTGATGAGTCAGCAGTATAATGAAGAACAGATCATGTTGCCATGTAAGCTCTATGCGCATCAAGAATCTTGCATGAAGAAGACTATTCCTATCTACCTCGGGAATGTGTGAAGTTTGTCAAACAGTGATAACGCGCGATGGGATATCAATCGCCATGAAATCATTGGATAATGGATGATGGAGAATGTCTTGAGATCGATTCAAGATTGTTGCATTTAATGCAGTATGATTCAACGGTCAGGATTGAACTGCTTGAATTGCTTAACCTAACAGGTTTAGGGTTTAGGGTTTTTGCTACCGACCTATTCATTTCCTATAAGGTCGATGTTGTGTTTCTTTCTAAGGTTGTTGGCAAAAGTTGTGTGTGTGTATCCAAGGGAAGTGGTGTGATTCTTGCCAGACCAAAGGAGAGAAGAGATGCCTGCAAAGTGAATGTGCAGAAGGTGAAGAGGAGCCAAAACGGATCTATATTAGTATTGAGTGTTGTTACCAGATCATTGTAATTCCTATTGATCTTTAAGGGTGAACTCACAATACTGGTTCCCACTTTTTGACCAACTTTGACACTTAGATGAACATTTTGCATAAAACCTTCACTTTCCGACACCTATAACTTTTAAATCATTAAGAATTTGAAGATGATGTAAGCTAGTGATTTGTAACATCCTTTTTTTAGATTCTAAATATATTTTTTTCAATTTTTTTTGAATAAAATTTTATTGATTTTTCCATCTCCCTCAAAAGTAGTTTTTTACAGCAAACAACATTTTTTAAGAGTGATGTGCATCCCGAAATGTATAAATTTTTTTCTATAAATGATAATAACTTATCTCTTTTAAATTTTGGTTTTTAACATCAATACCCAAGGCATGCAGTTGGTTTGATAGTGATATGTTGAATATTTTTGATTTTATTAAGTTTTGAAGTCCAACTAATTATAATTTAGATATAGGTGTACATTTGAACACATAACTTGCTCTATATATATCAAAATTAAGTTTTATTTTTTTTGTTAGAAAGAAGACATCAATACCTAGGGCATAGATATTTTTTAGAATTTGTTTGAATTAGTTTACTATTTTTCCCAATGCATTGAACAAAGAAGTTCATGTTCGGTGAAAAACCTGCATTCATAAAAAATAAAATAAAAATATATTAATGAACTTAAATATATTAAAAATCATACTATTTGGAAAGCTTATAATAAGGACTAAATCCTTAAGAAAACAAAACTTCTAAATGAATTCGTTTGACCCCTCAAAAGCTAACGTAAAATTGGTTTTTTATCAGCATTTGATAGATGCAAAGGAGACTCCATTGCAAGTATGATTTAGAAGTAGAGAGGTTCTATCCAAGAAATTTTGATCTAAGAGCCTTTGATGTAACTCTCTTCTATTAATTACTTCAAATGGGACCTCTTAAAGCTTAAATAATTATATTTTCCAAAAAATGTATGATTTCAGCAAAAATCAGGATGTACCAAAAAGTGGGAACCAGCTTTGTGAGTTCACCCTTAACCGCTTCAACAGTTGTGAAATCCCTTAATAGGCTAGCCTTAACCAGCTTGATACAAATCCCCTAACAGGGTAGCTTTAACTGGCTTGATTCAAATCTCCTAATAGGGTAACTTGAAATTATTGAGTTCTGGGAAGCTATAGAGCTCTGGAGATCCTTTAGCTATTGAGTTCTTGAAATCCTCTAACAAGGTAACCCTAACCTGGTTTAACCCTTAACCGGGTGTTGTAGCCATCCCTTAATTGGGTGATCCCTAACAGGATCGGTTCCTAGTAGAACCTATTGTAATGTCTTTAACTGGACAAGGCTCCTAACAGAGCGAACTTCTAAAGAGTTCAAAAGTAGCTTGTGGGTATTCATCCCCACCGTGGTTTTTCCCAGTTGGGCTTCCACGTGAAAAATATGTGTGTCATGTGTGATTCTTTTACCTTGTGATGCTTTGTTATTACCTATTGAGCATATGATGGTTCTGTGTTTTATGCTTGTCTATAAAACATATTAAACTAACTATTGTGAAGATCTGATTATAGTTTACCTGTTCATGCATGAGGGTGTAATGGTACTATAGTATTGAGATAAGAGGAAAGCTTAGTGAGTGATCAGTTTATGATTGTTTTAGTTACTCTGAGTCATACCGGCTACACTCTGTTTCAACCAGTATCACTGCTTGCCAGTCATTTGGAGTATTTGTTGTCAAAATAGTTTTGGACTGTATTTTTGTTTGTATTGATTCACCACCCCCCTCTCAGTACCGGTTTGGTACTATTCATTCATCATTGAGTTATCAAAAACTATGTTTGAATGATTAGTCTATCAAAGAGGGTGATAATGCACTTTGAGATGTTTAGATCTTGAACTTGTTGGGGGTGAGCACTTAGAAAATCTTAAGGTGTTTATCTTCTAGAGTCTGATTTTGATGGGTGATAACTTGACTAAGAAAACCAACTGAACAATCTAAGCACAAACTGACAGATAACAAGTGTTTATGTTTACTGCAAATTGATCAAGCAGAAATGACAAATCTGAAATAGGCATGTAGAACACAGCTCTGGATTGAAAAATGTAGAGTTTCGTAAGACAGATTATAAAGCCTGAAATGACAAGAGATATACTATAGAATGACAGACTAGTGATTTGATGTGGAAAGCAGTGTTTTGTATGACATAGAATCTTGACTCGTACGACAGAAGATCAAGCAATACGATAGAGAATTCTGACTCGTATGATAGGTATTTGAATAGTGATAAAAATTGTTTGCTTGTTTGAGTTTTGATCACTGAATTTTGATATTTTACTTTGGTTTTCCAGTTTTAAGTGTCTGATTTTTCAATTTAGGGATGAATACATAGCAAACACATGAAGTGATAAATGACTCCAAGCATGCTAAACCCTAAGGAAGTTGGCTGAGAATGAAAACCTTTGCTTGTTGACTTAGGTACACATCAGAATATGGCTGATGAGTCTCACGCAATGGATTCTCAATGCCGTATTATCTGACTCCAAATGCTGATGGGGGCACGAAATGGCAAGTGTCTTGGGAGAGTTACTATCTCTCTTGCATAAAGATTATCACCCTTTTGGAGGTGAATCGGGTAGCTTCTATTTTAACTGGAACTATTAAGGGATTCATTCGGCACGTCGAGGTATAAACTCAATTAAGAGGTCTCACAGCCTTGAAAACCAAGGTTTGATATACCCGAAGGTACGAAGGAGAGCTATTCCTGAGCCTTTTCGTTGCTTTGATTTTCATCAAAAACACATTTATTTTATAGTGGGTTGGATTACTTGGCATTAGCCATTCCCACTTAGGTCGTTCCCCTCTCACTAGCCTTAAGGGCTAAGAGTTATTACTCCTCATGAGGGCAGGCCTGCTAAAGAAATGCACTAATGAAAGCAAAAGATGAGTCTAGCTTTTTGATCACCTAAGAAAGGTGAGAGCATACTCGCCTATCATCAAAGACACGAAATACATGATTGTTCATTTCCTTTAGCAAAATTGAAGTGTGCCTAGAAAACTTTAATGAACACATAAAGTTTAGTTGAACTCATAGGCAACCTGCAAAATAGATCCATTAGTAGTCATGATTGTATTTTTGAAATTTGTCTTTGACAAGTGTATCTTCGTCAATCATCCTGCAGAAAAGAGTTAGGCTGCCAACAATCTCATAAAACCAGTCATGGTTAGTATTAGTAAAGTTCGGATTAAAACCAAAAAACCCTAACATGCAGTTTATCAAAAGAATCACAGAACCAGAGACTCGTACGACACTAATTTCCCGTTAGTATGACACAAAGTTAGATTTTGCACAGAGACCAAAATGAACTCGTACGAGTTAGGATTTTTTCAACCAGAAGTTCATACGAAATAGAATTAGCTATAGTACAATAGTGCAAATCAACTCATACGACATAGGATCAGCAATTTGCAATGAGTAAAAGGATGTCGTACGATAGAAGAATCACCTGATACGAGTTAAGATGGCCTATCATCCCGGTATGAAAGGAAGTTCGTACGAGCTAGAAAAACAACTCATACGAATTTATGAAAAAGATACAGACAGAGATGAAGTTTACTAAAGATTAAGAGGCCAAAAGAGATGATTCCAGCCCCACAGTGGGCGCCAAAATGTCATGCTTTGTGAAGTGTACCTGTACCTGCAACCACAATGCACTCAATAAATCATTACAAGAAATGGTTAGGGAATTGAAACAATGAAAGACAAAACCATAGCTAATCAACTTATTGCCTCCTAGTAAATGCGAGTATGAAAAATGCTCTCAGATCTGATTATGCTTCCAGTGACTTGACTACACTTAGATGGAGGATTTGAATGATGAAAATGCATGATCTAGCAATGATAGCATGATTAAGCTATATGAGTTCATGATTGATCTAGAAAATCAACTAAGATTAAGATGCAATTAAGCTAAAATTGAGCATGATAACATTGCTAAGAATGATAAACTAGAAGCTAGATGCCTATAGTAACAATGCTTGAATGCAAATGATATGAATCAAATGATATGCAAAAATGATATAAAATTGGGACCCTTTGTGCTCCAAAATGAGGTCTATTTATAGGATTTCCAAGGCTAGGAGTGAGGTGGCAAGAATCAACAGTCGAGATTTGATCTGAAGATATCAATGGTTAAATTGGAGGTGGATGGCAAAGGGGTTGGATTAAAGGGAACATATGTCATCTCTATGGTGACAAGTGTCAATAGGCTTCTAGAAGAGGTTATATGAAAGGGAACACTTAGTGACAAATGTCACAAAGGTTCTAGAAGATGTTGGATGAAAGGGGACATGGTGGTAGGTAGAATGGGTTAGGTTTAGGAATGGCTAGGTTTAGGAGTGGTAGAAGTTAGGATAATTTGAATTTAAAAATTCAAATAATGGAAAAAGGATAATTAATCTCAATAACTCATGAATTTGATTTGTTTTAATTAATTAAGGATTTTTAGAAGAAAAGAATTTGATGGAGGGAATTAATTAATTTGAATTAATTACTTAAAGGATATTATGAACCTATTAAATAAATCCTTAGATTTATTAATAAGTAGATGAAAGGGGAAATTTAATCAAATTGCTTGGTGAATTCAATTAAACTGGGGAGGGGAGATTAATTAAATAATTTCTTATTTAATTAATTATCTTCAGACCATTTTTAGGTGTATACAATATGTAATATCTTTCATATGGTCAGTGAACTGATATTGTGGGTCACAAATCCCACTGTGATTTTTCCTCATTGAGGTTTTCCACGTAGAAATTTTATGTGTTATGGTGTTCATTTATGTGGATGGTTTATTTGATTCTTTCTATATGTTTATTTGTTTACCGGTATATATATGCATGGTCTAGAAAGTTAAAAATTGTTCATTTCGGCAGAACACTGATTCACTCCCCCCTCTTAGTGTTCTTAGATCCCAACAATTGGTATCAAATCCTGGTACCTCGAAAGAATTTTAACATCTTAAGGAAGATCCTGAAACCAAAATCTTTGAAGATGGCTATGGAAAAGCAACTTGAGATGACTCTTGAGGATTATGATGTTGAAAGGATGAAGAACTTAAAATTACAAGAAAAATTGATTTCTACAAATAAATTCATTCTTATCCTACAAGAAAAGTTATCATCTACTCAAGCCAAGATAAAAGAACTTCTACAACAATTGGATGATGAGGAGAAGAATGCTCTTTAGGAAGAATGTCAAAAACTAAGTCAAGCAAACATGCTCATGAAAAATGAAATGCAAGATCTAACCATGATGTTATCAAAAGATATTGAGGATAGGAAGAAGGAAGATAATCTTGTTATATCTCTGAAGAACAAATTTGATGAATATGGTAGATTGACTCATGAGAATAATCTATTGAGAACTTATTCAGTACACTCTCAGAACAATGAACAAGAACTTGAAAGGCAAATAACTACTTTCAGAGATAATCTGACTATTGCAAGTGAGTATAAAGAAAATTTTAGGATCAATGTTGCACAGTTGGATGAGTTATTGAAAAGACAAAGACATATTGATGATTCTAGAGAACTTGGATTTGTACAAGGTGAAAGCTCTAGTACTGCTAATGAAGATTAGACAGTCGGTATGCAGAACTCATCTGAACAGAGGAAACTGGTAAGGAAAACTAATGCTTATAAATTCAATGGTAGATGTTTTGTTTGCAATAAATTTGGGCATATAGCTAAACAATGTAGAAACAAGGCAAATTAAAACTATAATTATGTTCCCGGTCAATGCACAAACTGCAAGAAATATGGTCATAGATCATAAGATTGTAGAATGAATGTTAAATGTCATGCATGTGAAAAGTTTGGACATTTTGCTAATCATTGTAGGTCAAGAAATAATATTGGATATGTCAAAGCAATTCAGAAGATCAATGTTACATGCTATTCTTGCAACAAAATAGGTCATATTGCTAAGTATTGTAGAAGAAAGACTCAACTGGATAATAATGATAAAGATAATGAGAAAGGAAAGAAGAAGGTAGATGATATACAACAAGACCACACCAAAAGATGGATGTAAATCGAGAATTCCACTTGTAGAACAAGGTATTCCTCCACCGATAACTGAGGCATAAGCCTTAGGGGTTGGAAAAGTCACTGCTAAATTTTGCATATTACCTCGGAAGAGATCTAAGGAGATCTTGAAAGAGATCTAGAGAATTATGTTCATCATCAATGAAGGTTACCCTAGCACATAACTATGAAACCGACATCTGTAGGGTTGTTGGCGAAGCATTAATTACAAAAAATTAGGGTTTTATTCATTGATAAAAGAGGGTAAGTTAATTCATTTTTGCTCACCGAGAATTCAACAATTAGAGCAAAGTAAAGGCAAATTAAGAGCAAGCAAAGCATTGAGAGAAGATTTTGAGTAGTTATCTAAAGCACTCAATCTTCCACCAGCATTCACTCTCGGGTACTTTTTGAAATGGCATCTAGATCTTCAGCTCCTACTTTTATTGAAAATGCCAAAATCGTCAAAGTCAAGGATAGGTTAAGGCCAGTCTTTAAGGAGGTTCCCAAAATTGCCAAAAAGGAAGACTCCACGAGAGCATTTTCTAGGGTTCCTGACAACGTAATGTATGTTGAAGATGTAAGGGCATACATTCACTACACTCTTGAGGAGTTGGGCACCAAAGACATCAAAATCATGTATCAATCAATGATACTCAGAGACTGGAAATATCAAACTAGAATTTAAGGCAATTGAGGATCTAGGGTTAACCAGTATTTTGTATTTGTTAGAATTTAAGGATGAAGTTATCAGATACATTCTGAGTAGGGTTCACAATGAATTCATTTGGTTAGATAGACCCTACATGATCACGAAGGAAGCTATTCAAGCTATCATCGGCTTACCTAGGGTCAGACAAGAACCTGATAAGAAAATTTCCAACACAGAGGTCCAGAAACTCACTGGTTCTACACCTGATAATAGATCAATGAGGATAAGCATGATCACCAATACAAATATAAAGTTTGCAAGCATGATCATAGGATACAAGGTAACTCAATCCAACCGATTGAATTCTATTGCAAGCTCATGCATTCATGTTGCATATCAGATGCTAAGGAATAATGTGAAGTATTATTTATGTGAATAGATGAGGAGAGAGTTGATGCTAAACCTTAGAAAGATCAAAGGAACCAAGAAAGGCATGTTCAGATATGGAAACTTGATTGTTTATTTAATGCTTTACTTCCTTAATGAGCTACCTAATTTAGGAAAGAAGCATTAGGCTCATAACATACCTATAGGTATGCAAATGAAATAAGCTATCATCAGTCTTGGTACCAGTAGAGATGAGAAACTTTGGGGATATTTTAAGACATTTCAAGAAAACATGAGGCAAAGGGAAAGAATTTCAAATAACATTATGGAGAAATATTCCACTGATATATATGTTTCATGGTGAAAACTAATGAAACTCTCATGGAAGAAGTTGAACCCAGGCAAATCTAGATTACTGAGCTTGGATATGAGGTAATTGACAACATTTTTGAACTCTATACAAAGACGTTGTTAGATGCCCCATTAGATAATAAAACATAGCATTTTGGTACATCAAGAGAGAAGGCTCTTGAAGTAAAAAATAGTTTTAATAGGAAACAAAGAGAGAAGAAAATAGAGAAGATGTATGCATGTATGCAAGATGTGATCCACAATATAGACACTCAATTGGGCTCTAAATCTAAACAGGCAGCCAAACCAGCAGAGGTTGCGACTACAAAATTGAAGAAGCCACATGTTCACATTTCCTCAATCACTTCTGACTTTGACTCTAGGGATCATGAACCTTTGGCTTTCAGAAGGGTGCAAAGGAAGAATGTGGTAAAACCACCAGTAGAGAAACAGAAGATAGAACCTAGGAGGAGACTTGTCAGAAAGGCAACTTAGCCTACTGCACCTCCACCACCAGTAAGGAAGCCTATGCATAAGAGGAAACCAGTCACACTGACAACCACAAGCAAAAAGGAGAAGGGTGATGATACTAGAACTGGTAAGACAACAATGACTTGTACTGAACTCATTGATAAAGTTACAAAAGATGGAATATTAAAGAATATATCAAAGTATTATGAGGATTTAGAAGAGAATGAGAAAAATGAATTAGAAGAGGCTATTTTATTGTATATAGACATCTATAAGAAAGCCTTAGTTGAAATTTTGAAGGAAATACCTTTATCCCTGTATAATAAACTTGAAGATAGAAGACTTGATGTTGTCAACAGGGATAGGGAAATCAAGGAAGTTGGACTTTTGGAATTGTGTGGTACTGTAAATAATGAAGAGATGAAAAGATGTATAGACACTACAAATAAGACAATTTTTAGTAGTAAAACCGATAGATAAGCCTTATGATGGGGAGAGTAAATGAGGTGGTAAATGAGACAAGCAAGGGATAGACCAAATTCTTTCAGAAAAACCCTGACTTTCTCACATCTCAAGAAGAATTTGTAAGGGCAACATCTTCCACCATTTCTGACAAATCAAAGGGGAAGGGTATTTTGGAAAGTTCAACTCCAATTTTGGCACAACCAAAACCAACAATAACTATAGATACACAACTGCAACCGGTAGTTAAAGAGAGTGTACAGTATGTACCGACACAGATAAATTTTGAGCAAGGGAATGTACAAGGCACTGGAAAAACTGTGGATGATACTCCACCGATAGTAACTGATACTGCACCAAGTGGCAAAGCCACCAATGCAAAAGAGGTTGAGATGGACGAGGTAAAATCAACTGAGTCCATAATGGTAGGTAAAATGGATTCCTCGACAAGAGTTTTGACAATTGACACTTCTCAGGTTGAAAAGAAATTAGTCTTTAAGTTGAGTCCAACAAAATTAATGATGATGGCCACTCAAAAATTATTGAAGGAAGGGACTATAGATAAAGGGTTAGTTGATCAATCAGTCTTTGTACTACACAGACTAATGCCTGACTGTCAGTTTGAGGATGGAGCAAGCCCTTTTAGTAAGCTCAAGACTTTAACTGAGCACATATCAAATAATTTCCAATCTCTGAGACAGATTGCAGACCGACAGGCCTTGGACAGTTTTTCTACAACAAAAAGAGTAGCCTTTGATCAGCTCATAGAAACAAGGAAGAATAAAATAGAAGACAAACTTATTCCCATTGATATTTGTTTAAAACAATGTACTAATATTTATAGAGTATGTTGCAATATAGGAAATCTTACAGCTAATGTAGATAGCAAATTGAAGGAGTTATATGACAAAATGGCTAATATTCCTAACACTTTTGATGGATTGACTACACAAACTACATCTGTTGATGGACAAATTTTGTCCTTAGAGAACCAATTTTTTTTCTTTTGAGAAGGAGAAAGGTAAAATCATAAGGAGAGTAAGAAATATAAGAGGATTGGTAAGCCCTAGACTTGATTCATTGGGTGATCACAAGAAAGAATGCATGGATATGTTAGCAAAACCCACACTAGAAAATATCTAGGAGAAGGAAACACTTGCCCACTTACTAAGTGGACTTGCATCTATATCTAATACTTTCAAATTAGGCTAGGATACATATCTTCAATTGCTACAAAAAGCATATGCGGAAATATTGAAGATGGCTAATCTCCAATGATACTAACAATATTCTTTCATTTTTTTCAAAATTTTCACCAGTCTTTGGCATTAATGTCAAAGAGGGAGTATGTATATATGTAAAAAATATCAGGGAAAATGTTATCAGATGGAGTATATGGAGTGTATTTATCAGAGGTAGCACACCGACAGGGAATGCATTTTTCACATGTGTTGCCATCAATGCCAAAGGGGGAGATTGTTGGCACTTGACACTCATTGGATTCATTTTGTTGTCATTGATGGCAACAAGATCTGATGGAAGTCACAAACTGGCACTAGGAGGCATATACCAACAGATATCGACATTGGAAGCATTCAGGGCTACACCGGCACCGACACTGGCATCAATACTTTAATTGAAGCTGACATCAAGGAGAATTTACTTAATAATTTTTTTTGTAAAAATTTTCAAAGCCGACATTGAATATATTTTATAAATATATTGTAAGCCGGCATAAGGCATATCATGTGTAATAGGTATATAAGTCAGTCTGCTAGGTCAATTTATAGATGAGATATATGATAGAGAAAAATATGACATGTGTGGATATAGCAAAACTATATAATGTGAAATATATTTATAGAGATCAGTTTGTATGTGAATGTTATATCATGCAATGATCTATAGATAGCTTGGAAATCATTCTTCAAGGAGAAGTAATATCGGTAGTAGTTCAATTTTATGAACCGGTATAAAGAAGTACTAGAACTGAAACTCTATTTAACATAGCAGATGCATTTTTGAGTTCATTTTTCAGTAATTTACCATGGTAGAAAGCTTGTAGTCAGTGAGGCTCTTTAGTGATGAGCGGTGTGCTCTAGGCAGTGTGCCTTCCTGCAAGTGCAAGCCCCTGTTATATGTAATATCTTTCATATGGCCAGTGAATTGATATTGTGGGTCACAAATCCCACCATGGTTCTTACTCATTGAGGTTTTCCATGTATAAATTATATGTGTTATGGTGATCATTTATGTGGATGGTTTATTTGCTTCTTTCCATATGTTTATTTGTTTACCAGTATATATGCATGGTCTAGAAAGTTAAAAACTATTCATTTCGGCAAAACATTGATTCACCCAGTTTAGGAAAGAAGCATTGGGCTCATAACATACTGGTAGGTATGAAAATCAAATAAGCTATCATCGGTCTTTGTACTGATAGAGATGAGAAACTCTGGGGATATTTTAAGACATTTCAGGAAAATATGAGGCAATTAAGGGAAAGAATTTCAAAGAATATTGTGGAGAATTATTCCACTGATATATGTTTCATGGTGAAAACTGATGACACTCTCATGGAAGCAGTTGAACCCAAGAAAATCTAGATTACTGAGCTTGGATATGAGGTAGATGACAACATTTTTGAACTCTATGCAAAGACGTTGTTAGATGCCCCATTAGATGATAAAACAGAGCATTTCGGTACAATAGGAGAGAAGGCTCTTGAAGAAAAAACAATTTTTAATTGGAAAAGAAGAGAGAAGAAAATAGAGAAGATGTCTACAGATGTTCATGATGTGATCCACAAGATAGACACTCAGTTGGGCTCTAAATCTAAACAGGCAGCCAAATTGGTAGACATTGTGACTACAGAAGTGAAGAAGCCACAAGTTCACATTTCCCCAATCACTTTTGACTCTAACTCTGAGGATCATGAACCTCTGGCTTTTAGAAGGGTGCAAAGGAAGAATGTGGTAAAACCACTTGTAGAGAAAAAAAAGGCAGAACCTAAGAGGAGACTTGTTAGAAAGGCAACTCAACCTATTGCACCTCCACCATCGGTAAGGAAGCCTATGTAGAAGAGGAAACCAGTCACATCGACAACCACAAGAAAAAAGTAGAAGGATGATGATACTAGAACTGGTAAGACAAGAATGATTTGTGTTGAACTCATTGATGAAGTTACAAAAGATGGAATATTAAAGAATATATCAAAGTATTATGAGGATTTAGAAGAGAATGAGAAAAATGAATTAGAAGAGGCTATTTTATTATATATAGACATCTATAAGAAAGCCTTAGTTGAAATTTTGAAGGAAATACCTTTATCCCTGTATAATAAACTTGAAGCTAGAAGACTTGACGTTTTCAAGAGGGATAGGGAAATCAAGGAAATGGCACTTTTGGAATTGTGTGGTATTGTAAATAATGAAGAAATGAAAAGATTTATAGACACTAGAAATACGACAATTTTTAGTAGTAAAAACTGACAAATAAGCCTTATGATGGGGAGAGTAAATGAGGTGGTAAATGAGACAAGAAAGGGATGGACCAAATTCTTTCAGAAAAAACCCTGACTTTCTCACATCTCAAGAAGAATTTGTAAGGGCAACATCTTCCACCATTCCTGACAAATCAAAAGGGAAGGGTATTTTAGGAAGTTCAACTCCAATTTTGGCACAACCAAAACCAACAATAACTATAGATACACAACTACAATAGGTAGTTAAAGAGAGTGTACATAGTATGTACTGGCACAGACCAATTTTGAGCAAGGGTATGTACAAGGCACTGGAAACACTGTGGATGATACTCCACCGACAGTAACCGATACTGCACCAAGTGGCAAAGCCACCAATGCAAAAGAGGTTGAGATGGATGAGGTAAAATAAACTGAGTCCATACCAGCAAGTAAAATTGATTCCCCGACAAGAGTTTTGACAATTGACACTTCTTAGGTTGAGAAGAAATCAGTCTCTGAATTGAGCCTAATAGAATTAATGATGATGGCCACTCAGAAATTATTGAAGGGACTATAGATAAAGGGTTAGTCGATCAATCGGTCTTTGTACTACATAGACTAATGCCTGACTGTCAGTTTGAGGATGGAGAAATCCCTTCCGGTAAGCTCAATACTTTAACTGAGCACATATCAAATAATTTCCAATCTTCGAGACAGATTGCAGACCGACAGGCCTTGGACAATTTTTTTGCAACAAAAAGAGTAGCCTTTGATCAACTCATAGAAACAGGGAAGAATAAAATAGAAGACAAAATTATTCCCATTGAGATTTGTTTAAAACAATATACTAATATTTACAGAGTATGTTGTAATAAAGGAAGTCTTACAGCTAATGTAGATAGCAGATTGAAGGAGTTATATGACAAAATGGCTAATATTGCTAATGCTTTTGATGGATTGACTGCACAAACTACATATGTTGATGGAGAAATTTTGTCCGTAAGGAACCAAGTTTTTTCTTTTGAGAAGGAGAAAGATAAAATCATTAGGAGAGCAAGAAATCTAAGAGGATTGGTAAGCCCTAGACTTGATTCATTGGGTGTTCACAAGAAAGAATGTGTGGATATGTTAGTAAAACCACACTAGAAAATATCTACGAGAAGGAAACACTTGCCCTCTTACTAAGTGGACTTGCATCTATATCTGATACTTTCAAATCAGGCTGGGATACATATCTTCAGTTGCTACAAAAAGAATACTCGGAAATACTAAAGATGGCTAATCTCCAATAACATTAACAATATTCTTTCATTTTTTCAAAATTTTCACCAGTCTTTGGCATTAATTTCAAAGAGGGAGTATGCATATATGTGAAAAATATCAGGGAAAATGTTATCAGATGGAGTATATGGAGTGTATTTCTCAGGGGGAGCATACCGGTAGGGAGTCCATTTTTCACATGAGTGTTGCCATCAATGCCAAAGGGGGAGATTGTTGGAAATTGACACTCATTGGATTCATTTTGTTGTCATTGATGGCAACAAGATCTGATGGAAGTCACAAACCGACACTAGGAGGCATATACCAACATATACTAGCATTGGAAGCATTCAGGGCTACACCGGCACCGACACTGGCATCAATACTTCATTGGAAGCTGACATCAAGGAGAATTTACTTAATAAAGTTTTTTGTAAATATTGTCAAAGCCGACATTAAATATCTTTTATAAATATATTGTAAGCCAACATAAGGCATATCATGTGTAATAGGTATATAAGTCAGTCTGCTACGTCAATTTATAGATGAGATATATGATAGAGAAAAATATAATGCGAAATATATGTATAGAGATCATTTTGTATGTGAATGTTATATCATGCAATAATCTGTAGATAGCTTGGAAAGCATTCTTGGAGGAGAAGTAATACCGGTAGTAGTTCAAATTTATGAACTGGTACAGAGCATAACCAGAACCAAAACTCTATTTAGCATAGCAGATCCATTTATGAGTTCATTTTTTAGTAATTTACCTTGGTAGAAAGCTTGTAGTCAGTGAGGCTCTTTAGTGATGAGGAGTGTGCTCTAGGCAGTGTGCCTTCCTGCAAGTGCAGACCCTTGTTATATTTAATATCTTTCATATGGCCAATGAACTGATATTGTGGGTCACAAATTGCACCGTGGTTTTTCCTTATTGAGGTTTTCCACGTATAAATTCTATGTGTTATGGTGTTGATTTATGTGGGTGGTTTATTTTCTTCTTGCTATATGTTTATTTGTTTACCAGTATATATATGCATGGTCTAGAAAGTTAAAAACTGTTCATTCCGACAGAACGTTGATTCACCCCCCCCCCCCCCCCCCCCCCTCTCATTGTTCTTAGATTCCAACAAGGATATGGGTAGTTTGAAGGGATAAGGTTGGTTTAACCTAAGGTTAGATTGTAGGTTGGAGGGTTAGGGGGTATTTTAGTTTAGAAAACATGTGACCAAATTTGAATTTAAAAATTCAAATTAAGTGGGAGGGAATAATTAAATATTACAAATTAATTAAATTTTCTCATTTAATTAGGAAAGTGGAGAAAATGTTTTATGATGGGAAGAATTATGGAAAATGAACTATATAAATAAATTACTCATTTATTTATACATAGAATGACTAGGGATCCACTAATTAAATAACTTGTATTTAATTGATTCTCTCCAAGTCAATTTTCAATGTATACATAAAGTATGTAAAAAAATATGAACTTTGAAAAGGGACCCAAAAATAGTTTGTTTGAAAAAAAAAGTCTTCAAAAGATCTCAAAATAAGAGCTACACAATAAATTCAAGAAGACTTTTCAATTTATCATAAATTTGAAATTCATATTACAAAAATAGATTTATCATTACATAGAACATAAAATTATACCCAAACAAAAATAAAATTACACTCAAAGAGGCCAATGGATGGTTGACAACAACCCTGTTGAATAACTTATGTAGAATCAAATCTCTTCTTTAATGAAGGAGGAGAAAATATAAAACTTAAATATAGATACAAATATCCAAATTTGGTAGAATTTCTAATCTTAGTTCAACCAAATATATTTACCTATCATGAGATTTAGTAAAGGTTAGATATATTCGATAGGGGTCAATTTGGTAGATTGATAAAATTCATTGCTAAAGCTAGAAGACTTGGTGGTCATGAAGGAAGTGTCCCTTGAGTGGCAGTGGAGAGGAGGTAATCTAGAAAGTGGCTCCTTAAGTTCTATGTTCACTGTGCTTTACCCATTAGTTTTTTATTAAGGAAAATCAGGTTTTAAGGGACCCAAAACCCGCTTACATAGCGAAAAGATAAGCAATAGAGAAACTAGAAAAGACATAACAAAGAGAGAAAGGCTGCAAAAGAACAACACAAAAGACAACAGCCAGAGAAAAGTGTTAGGCCCAATATGGAAAGCTAATGTACTAAGAGGGGAGGGGTGAATCAGTACTCCAAAACTTTTCTTGAACAATATCTTTATTGTTATGCATAAACCAAATAGTGCAATAACATAATATAAAGCTAAAACAAATAGATAACAATCATACATGATTCACTCCATAACACATATATTTTGGTTACACAGAAACTCTTGGTTAGAGAGAAAAATTACGGTGGGGATGGCACCCACAACTTCACTACTGCAATAATAAAGAGTGCTCAGTTAGAGCTACATGTTTAGCTATTTCTGATAGCTTACCCTATTAGGAGTAACAAGATCTATTAGATCTACCTTGCTAAAGGATTTTACAACACTTAATCTAAATGTTGCACCTGGTTAGAGGCTTTACAATTTATAGACTTGATTAGAGTCTTTTAACCTGTTAAAGGTTTCTCTTTCAACTTCACAATATTACAATAAAATCATTACAAATATCTACAACTTTACATTTGAAATGTTATAGTAGATTCTATATGCTCAGAATAGATTACCTTGCTTATAGCATACCTCGGTAACCCATATAGTAACTTGATAAACCCTTTTATTTACTTTGTTCTTTGATTGTTCTCTGGAAACCTTCTCGGTGACCTCTGTGTCTCTGTAACAGTCTTCTTACATTCATACATACACCTTCTAGTGCAATTTCCAATGTGATAACGGTTAGATGTGCCTCGATCTTGTAATGTGTTTTCATATGTATGTCTAGGTTCAATGAATCTGGTAACATGTTTCACTCGGTGTATATCAACTCGGTGTGTCATCTTTGCTGCTCGGTAGACATGAAAAGATACTCGGTAGACAACTCGGTGAATACTGTGGTCTATGACTATTTTCTTCTGTAATCGACTAGACTGTGCATACCGACTTCTCTGTGTATACCGACTGCATGATTTGGTAGTGTTAACCGACTAGAGTATATAGTATAACTTTGACATAAAACTAATGGCAATCTGATAAGTAGTAACAATCTCTCGTTTTGACATTAGTTGAGATGTTTGACAAAAACTACTTTCAAAGTTATAACTCAAAAATCTATATACTTTGCAAAATGACTATACTAACAGTATATACAATAGTCAATGAAATAATATATTCAGATATACTCCCCTTGTCAATATACTGTACATAACTCTGATTTTGCATGCTTGGTGATCTCTTCTGTGTGTTTTACTTACTGTTTTGTATACTACTCAGTTCATTGCTCTTGGATACTCTGCTTACTCTGCTCGGTACACTCCCCCTGTATACTATATTCTGAATACTATATCAAAATTGTATCACTCCCCAAATATATGGTATCACTCCCCCTTTTTGACAAACATCAAAAACTTAATTTCGATCCGGGGGTGGTAACTGATCAAAAATAGATTTGTACTTGTTCCAGGCGTCGGTGAGAGCGACAGATAGTGCATCCTTTACACTATCCATTAAAGAATTATGCGCTTGAATATCAACCAATAGTGATATTAAGCCATCAAGAGTGCTTCCCTCTTGTGTAGTAGACAAGTATGTGGCTCGGTTGATTTGTTCTTGGATAGATGAAAGATGAGGAAGGAATAATGTCTAAAGTGTCATTATGTCCATCTGGATCTTGTGTTCTTCATTTCTTAAGTCCAATTGTTGAACCATGAGCTGTTGAAGCTTTGTATAAAAATTCTGAATTGAATTTGGCTATGTGGTCAACTTGCTTAAGAGATCGGTGATCTCTTTCTTAATTGTCTCTATTTTATTCTTAATATACTTAATGAATAAAGAAAATGTGCAGAGTTTCTGAAATAAATAATGAATGTGCTTGAGTTGAGGAGTCAACTCAGCAATAAATTTGACAAATTTGACTTTGCCAATAGCTAGAGCTTTCTATACCTCTTCTATCATTTTTGCAGTGAGCTCCTTGTCTTTTAGCTTTCTCAAATACTTAGATGCATAAACTCCAGATGTTTCTATTTGATTAAGGAGTTCATCCAGTTGAATATGGATGGCTGCATCAGTTGACACTCTAGTTGTAGGTAGCATATCTGATAGTAGTGTCTTCACCTTCTAAAGTACTTTATTCTTCTTTTGTATGGCCATTTGTTTTTCTTGTTTGGCCTTTTCTTTGCACAGTTCACCAAAATCAATGAGTGCTTGCCCCTGTAATTTTGATATATCCACATTGGGCAACACTATTGGTTTTGACAAATCAAGTTTAAAACTATGCTTCTTCACTTTCTTTTCTTTACCTTTGGCCGGTTGGACCAAGACAATAGCTTGGGAGGCTTGCTGACCCTCGGTAGGCTGCTCGGTAGAGGCAACACTTTGGTTGGTTCCTGTAGCCTCTATGGTGTCTTTTGGTGTCTCGGTACTAGGTGTCTCAGCTGCAACATTTTCAGTGCTCGAAGGTGCTTGTGAGGTCTGTTCTAGAGTAGTATCTTCTCCTGTTGTAGACTTCTGACCTTCAGTGCCTTGTGTTGTATCTTGAGGAGTTTCGGTAGAGACAAGTTGATTGATCGGGGGATAAGGCTGAACTTGTTCTAAAACGGATTCACTAGATACAAGTTTTACATATGTAGTGCCTTCTATCATTTCCTGCTCTAGTGCTTCTGTATCCATGACATCTTCATCTTTTTGAATGGTGTCAGCAGGGTCTTGTTCGGTAGCATCAGGACCTTGCTCGGTGACATCAGGATCGTGCTCGGTGACATCAACGATTTCAACTATAGTGTGTTCACCGGCATCCTTGATTTTGAATATTTCCTGCCACTTTGCTTTTGTCTCATTTTCTACGTCAATATATAGCCCATTCATCAATTTTAAGGCTCTTTGTTTGACAAGAAACTTTGAATTGTAGGTTGTCAGATGTTCCTTTATTTCAGCTACTAACATATCAGGAAAGAGATGGACTAGACTTCTTTCTCTGATTTGTTTCTCTGAGTCCATTGCATACTTCCACCTATTATCAATATGCAAGTAAAGTTCATTTGGAAGTGACTTTGCTAGTTCCAATGGAGCTAACCGAAACTTTAGAAGTGTGCAGATGACAGCTTCTTCAATTTGTCTCTTCTCATCATTATTTCTAGTTTCATACTTAACATATCTTAATGAACCAAATCGTCCATATTCTTTTAGATTAGCACATAAGTTTTCAACACTATGTATATTTACCTTCTTGCTCTTGACAATCTGGAATTGTTTTGCATCTTCTATTTCGGTATCACTAGACTCTTTTGCCAAAATGAGTCTCCGAGTAGATTTCTTGTATGTCTTTGTTACCTTGGGAATAGTAACACTTTTTGTCTTCTTACTCGGTGATGCTCCAGATGCTCTTGTGTTAGGTCTCTTTGTTGGAGGAGTTGGTAGGGCCTTTGAAGTGTCCAGTTTCTTTCTTTTTAACACTTTACCCTTAGGCAATTCGGTGCTCAGTGTTATAGCTGCCTCTTGAGCTTCAGATTCCTCTTTGGTGATGGCAAGAGTGCCTTTGACAGGTGTGGAGGAATATTCTTCTCTGAATTTCTCCATTAAAACCTTTATCATCTTTGTTGCCTTTCTTGTAGCTTTGGGTACTACAATGCTCATCTTTACCTTTTCCTTAACTTCCTTATAGGTTCCATACCTCAGCTTGGTAGCATGCCTAGGTAATGTAAGAAATGCATCAATTTGTTGTTTTGTGATGTCAAAATCAATCTCATAGCCCATTGGTGACAAAGATTGAGTCCTTGGTTCCACAGCATTCACATAACAGTAATCAGTGTCAACTTCAAAACATATATCATCTTTATATTTCTCCACTAGCTGGGGTGGAATTTGGTACCTATTATGCATTTTCTCTTGAAATTTACTGAAGTAATCATCCATGATATCATTGAAATTATCTCCTAACTTCTTGATGAAGTCATTAATCTGATGGGTGATTGGTCGGTGTAGCTCCCAAACTACTTTACCGACTGATGGAAAGAATTTTTCAAAGTAGAAAAACATGCATACAAGAAGTGAACCAAACTTTAATGTATTTGCCAAGTTGTTCTTCTTCGACTTCCTTATTGTGTTCAGATTCTCAAACAGGTTCTTCAATAACACCTCACATAAGTCAATTTTCATTCCCTTTTTCACAATTTTATAAGCTAAGTCAACTGCTGCACAAGGTACATTGTTTTCCCTTGCTGATTGGAAGAAATAGTAACCAATTACTCTAATAGCAAACTTAAGTTCTGCATTAGTGACATTGTTCAGTTTCAGTCCTCTGTAATCAGATTCTACTCTGGTTAAACTAATCAATTCCTTCTGTGATATCATCTTCTGTACTCGGGCATGATCATAGATAGGGTAACTGGTATTCACATGAATGATTTCCTTGGTGATTTTAAATGGTTGCTCTTCTAGCCACATGAAATCATCATGAACTTTGCTCAGAACTAACTTGACCCACTGGGGTTTGAACACACGGGGATAGGTCAGGGCTTTAGTTAATCCTTTGACTTTGATGTGTTTATACTTGTTGTTCAATTTACCATCGGTACATAGCTCATCATAGGTGTCTCTGATTTCAACATGACCGAGTTCTTCAACACGATATTTGGTGAAGAATCTCACATCTTCGACTAACAACACTCTATCCGGGATGAGTGAAAAAGCGGTTTTGTCATCCGGTTCGGAAGCGACTTTGGGTTTCAAAGAGTATTTCAATGAGGGCTTCTCTACATTCTTGATAGCTATGGGATCTTGGATCTTGGGTTCCATTTGAAGATTTCAGATAAAAACTAGTAAAGAGTCCTTAGGGTTTTAGGATTTCAAATGACAGATGCTTTATACTTAGCAGATAATGGCAACTAGATAAGATCGGTAAACTAGCTTAACAGTGCGATGAGATTGATGTAAATACCTTGGATTTTCTTTGAATGAGGTTTTGATCACCCTGGAATCACTTGCTCTACTCTCTCAAAAACTTGGTAAGTGTAAATGACAGCAAAAATGCTTTTAAGTACACAAAATACCTTATCGGGCTCCATGCGGGTTGGGTCAAAAACATTAAATGCACTCAATTCCTCTTTAACCGATTTACTCTCCTTTTTCATTTTAACCAAGTAACCAAGCTTCCTTCATTTACCGACTTGATAGGCTTCCTGTATACACTGACATGACAGGTTTCCTGTAAAGTGTTTCAAAAGACTTTGATAGAATTTCAAACTTAATAATACATCTTAACTATGCAGATTTTGAATTTAGTACATAATAGAATAGGAACTGTTAAGATTTAACCTTCAGAGAATGTAGTCCCTTCATACCTTTATCAATTAATTTGAAATAGGTGCACCTAACTTGGTAGGTAAGGTGCTTTCTTCATTTGACACAACTTCCTTCTTTATCCAAATCATCTTTAATTTTTCTTTTATTTCCTCAGTGTCTTTTCTAGGTTGATCTCTGCAATCTCCAGCCAAGTGTCCAACTTTGTGACAATGAAAACATGCCATACCAGGATTTCTCCATGAGCTTCGGTTGTTCATTCCAAACCTTATAAAATAGTTAGCACTTATATGTCCATATCTTCCACAACATTCACACCATATCCTTGTATTGTAATCCCATGGTACTGCAAAATACTATTGGTAAGGATCTGTGTGAGTTCGGTAACCTCTAGCACTTGCTTGATGTGCAGACCACATGTAGTTCTTTTCCTTAAACCAACACTTCTTGGTACTATGTCCATATCTATTGCAGCTTCTACAAAACCCTTTGAATTTTACCTTCTGATAATTGTTAATAGACTTTGTCCTACATTGATTAGATGTGTGACCATATTTATTACAATTGTAACAATAACCATTGGACTTAGTGACATTTGGTTGCTTACCTTTTTTGATTTGGCACATGCTGGCAGTATGGCCTTGATTTCCATAGTAGTTGCAAATAAGCTTCTTTCTTTTGATGTTCTTCTTGATTCTATCTTGCTTTGATGATTCTCCTCTCTCGGTAGTATGAATTCCTTTTTCGATAGAGTCTTTTCCTTTGTAACCGAGTCCTACATCTCTGTTGGGTCTTCTTGTATTTAGTTGATCATCCAACATCTTTGATGCTTCATAACTCTTCTTCTGTGTTTCTTTGGATTTCTTCTCTGTTTCAAGTTCATCGGACAACCTTGATACTTCAAGTCTCAATGCTTGGTTCTCATCATTCTTCATAATTACTTCATGATGTGCATAACCTAGTTGATCTGATAGGTTTTGTTGAATTCCAGTTAACCTTGTGATTTCATCATTCTTATCAGATACTAAGACTTCAATTTGTTGTCTCTCTCTTTGTAGATCTCTTGCTTTATCCTTAGCTATTCTCAATGCATCTAGATTTTCAGTCATCTGTGTGTTGAAATGTTCATGTTCTCTTTTCATTGCTTTTAGTTGATCAGCCAGTGCTTTGTTCTTTTCTTTCAATACTCCAATCATTTCTTCAGTTTCTTCAAATATACTGTTCTCAGATGATGTCTCAATTTGTTCCACTAACTCTTGAGAGTCCTACAAATCATCAGATAATCTTCTTCTCACTTTCAGATATTTTTGCATTTGCCTCTGCATGTCTGCAATCACTTGATTAGCATGATCCAGCTCTTCTTGTAGATACACAATCCTCTAAGATTGTTTGTAGCCTTCCATTGATAAGATATTTCTCTTTAGGTAGTTAAACCCTTTTCCAAGATATAAGCTCTGATACCAATTGTTAGGCCCAATATGGAAAGCTAATGTACTGAGAGGGGAGGGGTGAATCAGTACTCCGAAAATTTTCTTGAACAATATCTTTGTTGTTATGCATAAACCGAATAGTGTAATAACATAATATAAAGCTAAAACAAATAGATAACAATCATACATGATTCACTCCATAAAACATATATTTTGGTTACGCAGAAACTCTTGGTTAGAGAGAAAAACTATGGTGGGGATGGCACCCACAACTTCACTACTGCAATAATAAAGAGTGCTCAGTTAGAGCTACATGTTTAGCTATTTCTGATAGCTTACCCTATTAGGGGTAACAAGATCTATTAGATCTACTTTTCTAAAGGATTTTACAACACTTAATCTAAATGCTACACCTGGTTAGAGGCTTTACAATTTATAGACTTGATTAGAGTCTTTTAACCTATTAAAGGTTTCTCTTTCAAGTTCACAATATTACAATAAAATCATTACAAATATCTACAACTTTACATTTGAAATGTTATAGCAGATTCTATGTGCTCAAAATAGATTACCTTGCTTATAGCATACCTCGGTAACCCATATAGTAACTCGATAAACCCTTCTGTTTACTCTATTCTTCGACTGTTCTCTGAAAACCTTCTCGGTGACCTTTGTGTCTCTGTAATAGTCTTCTTACATTCATACATACACCTTCTAGTACAATTTCCAATGTGATAACGGTTAGATGTGCCTCGATCTTGTAAAACGTTTTCATATGCATGTCCAAGTTCAATGAATCTGGTAACATGTTTCACTCGGTGTATATCAACTCGATGTGTCATCTTTTCTGCTTGATAGACATGAAAAGATACTCGATAGACAGCTCGGTGAATACTGCGGTCTGTGACTATTTTCTTCTATAACCAACTAGACTATGCATACCGACTTCTCTGTGTATACTGACTACATGATTCGGTAGTGTTAACCGACTAGAGTATATAGTATAACTTTGACATAAAACTAATGGCAATCTGATAAGTAGTAACAAAAAGAACAACAAAAAGCTAGCAAGAGACTGGCACACCTAAAAAAAGGTTACATTTTAGGTAAAAATCTTTATAGTCTCTTCCACATCCCTGACCAACATCATCATCATATTTGCTACCTCTTTCGGGTCTTTGTTTTCCTGCACCTGTTGACTACCTTTGGTTTTCATCTCCATCTCTCTAGCATTTTGCCTAGTTCTGCATCTAGAGGAAGGTTGAGCAGAAGTAGAAGTCAGCTCGTCATCAAAAATCACAGTGTCTTTATTCTACTTATCCTTCTCCAAGCAATTAACCAATGCATTCATGTTTTGAGAGGACACCTTCAACACAGCCAGAGTATGCTCCATAAATTTCCTCAGAGCACTCTCAGTTTTTTGAATCCGGTTGTTTATCTAATCATTATCAACCTCGCCCTTTTCTTTGAGAGTCCTCACCACATACTCCAGGTGCTTCAAAACTCCCTTTATAATCTCACTTTCCGGCTAGTCCAGAATTTCTTTTTCATCCTCTTTTACACTATTATCCTTTGTATTTTCCTCTTTTCCTTTGATATTTATATCCTTAACCAAATTGTCAATTTTGAAATCTAGCTCTCTCTGTTTTCCCTGGATGCTAGTAATGTTATCAACCACCTACTTCTGGAAATTGAACATTTCCAGAGTGTTATTTCTAGCAGCATTCAGAATGGAATCCGCATTCTCCATATCCTGGGCATAATCCTCAGACCTAGTGTTGCCCTCCATATTATGTTGAACATCATCCCTATTGTCTGATCAAAAGGATTCTCCTTTGCCTCTGACTCTTCAAAATCCTCTTCTCTCTGCTCATTAACCTTGTCTCCTTCCTCACCCTCAACCTCCTTCTCCTGCTTATTCTATGCCTCTTCTTCCACCTCCTTCTCCTACTCCTGATCAGAAATGACCTTCTCTTCAATTTTTTCTTCAATTTTTTCACTAACCCTCAATTTCTTTTTAAGAGGAAGATTAGAAGAATCGTTGTCAGAGTCAAAACCGTCATAATCCTTAGAAATATGGGCAGTCTCCACAAAGGGATTGTCCTTATTAGCTTGAACTTTACCCTTAAGATGCTCATATATTAACAAAATAAGACCTTGGTGAGCAATGGGGTAGGAATTAGGTTTCTTGGCACGGTCAACCAGAGTATCATTGAGGGATGAGGCCAAGTAGAAGGTTAGAGATATCTTAGAGCCATGGCGAAAGTGATTTAGGATAACAAAGTGGTAATTGTAGACTTTTGAAAACCTACCATCAACCATAAGATACTCCATTAACACTTTTAACATTTTCTGCCAAAAATATTTTACTTGGTTAGGGAGATAGTAGGAAGTATTGTCCTTTTTGGCGAGGCGAGCCATTTCTTCTTCATTTTTGGGGAAATTCTTGATGGCTTCCACCGAGAACTTGCGGTCTCTGTAAAATTTGATGTCATCCTTCTGCAAACTGGTAACCTCAGCCACCAAGTCCCCATCCACTTTCCATGTCTGACTAAATAGAGTAACTCTGTTGTTTTTCCAGCCCTTGGCAAAACCACGGGAAACAGACTTCTTGGTCCCATGCAAATTCTCCATATAATCAGTGAAACCATATCTATGCAACCTTCTCCAAATTTTTCTTTCACCCTTCCAACCATCACAATTGGTGGGCTCATTATGATTAAGATTTCCTCCCATAATGTGATAGTTATTCAAATCGAAACCCTCAAGAGAGCGCAAAATGAACAAATGCTGAAGAACAAAAACGCTAGAATCGAAAACCAAGGTAATTTTCTTGTTTTTCAAGTAGCCTTTTAAAGCATGCAAATTAACCCAATACTTAATATGATAAGGCCCTTCACACCTAATCTCATTAGCGTGACACCTAAGCCAGGTCATAATCTGATAGTCCGCCTCACTCCAAAATCTATCATTGAAATCTGAACCCAAAAAATTAATGATGAAATTAATATGTGTCATGGATTTTGTCATAAAATAACTGCTCGCAGACCCTGTTCTTACATGATGACTCTCCAATATAATTAGCATCTTCTGCTAAAATTACCCCCTCATTGGTTAACAAATCGGCGACCCTATTACCTTCCCTAAAGGTATGGGTAATAATCACACTATCATAGGCATCTAACAATTTTTTAGCATTATCAATAATACTTTGGATATTCCAAGAAGGGGAACAAATACCTTTAATAGCCTGAATTATATTAAGGGAATCTCCCTCCAGCCAAATTCTTTTAAACTTGAATCTCTAAACAAGATGAAGATATTTTAACATTGCCAAAGCTTCTACCACATGATTGTTTTGAATTCCAAAGGGAGAGGCAATCGCAACAACACAAAAGCCATAAGAATTTCTAATAACCCTTCCCCCTCCAACATTCCCTGGATTTCCTTTAGCTACTCCATTAAAGTTCACCTTAACCCATTCATGAGGAGGGAACCTCCACACCACATTATCTCTTCTAGTCTTCATATCAGACTTCCAGATCTTGTTTATCAAATTCCATTCAGTTGGAATGCTTTTCTCATTATCAGTCATATCAATATAACTACACTGCTTGTTACTTTTGTGAATGGTATTGATGTTTTCTTTAATACCCTACAAATCTTTTCAAAACCCACCTGAGAAGAACACTTAGTCTCCCTAAAAATTCTATTGTTTCTCTCCTTCCAAACATGCCAACAGGTCATAGGAAGAACAAAGGACCAAAGAGTCTTAATCATGGGAAACTTGGTAGGGAACATCCAATGCCAAAGGACTTCCTTAAAACTATTCTGCATCACCCAACCAACTTTCCATTGCATCCACACTTTACCCCAGATTTCCCAAGTAAAAGAATAGTGAATGAACATATGATCCATAGACTCACTCTCTTTCTAACATAACTCACACCTATTAGGAATCATAAATCCTCTTTGAACCAAGTTATCAATAGTAAGAATCTTGTTGTGAATTTCAAGCCATAAAAACATATTAATTTTAGGAATGAGGAAACTATTCCAAACTTTAGTCCATATAGGGTTGTAGGGCTGAGTAGTGATTTTATTGTAAGAAGAGGCAATAGTAAAATTACCCTAGGATTACTCTTCCATAATAAGACATCATCTGAATCTTTGCTAACAGAAAAGGACAACAAATCATGTTGGAGTGAAGAAAATCCAGCATAAACATCATCAAGTCTAACCCATTTATTCTCCTCCCAATAATTACAGACCATAGAACCAAACCTCCTTTTAAAATCATCAATGAACTGATTGCAATCTTGATTAAAAAGAGGCTCATCTTTGATCTAGACATCCTCCCAAAATCTAATTTTGTTACCTTTCCCAAGAACCCATCTAGCTCCAGCTTTAACAACTTTAATACATTTTATCATACTAGTCCGTATAAAAGATCCAGCAGGGATATCTTCAGAGTAGAGAAAGGAATGAATGGGTTGTTATGGATATATTTGTCAAACTAGACCCTACTCCAATCTCTCTTAATACCATATGCCCTCCAAATTTGTTTGGCTCACAAAGCTTTGTTGAAAGGTTTAAGAGATTTAATACCTAACCCCCATTGCTTTTAGGACTACAGACTTTATCCCAGGCAACCAAAGCAATCATTTGTTGGAAAATACACACTCCAATGAGAAATTGTAGGTGATTGAAGGTATTGTCATTGATGGCAACCTTGCAATCCTATGGCACCAGCATCAAAAGACTCTACATCGACAAATAGTTTACTGGCAGCGGTAAAGATGATTACCGACACCCCAGCCGATAGGATTTTGTTTATTGCATAATATATTTAATTGTAATATCTTTTTGTAAGCCGACAAGGCGAATTGTAATAGGACTCATATATAAGTATGAGGTCTTATAGATCATTTGTGTAAGTAAGAAAAAGAAAAGGCAGATGCAAACATGTGAATAATAAGGCAGATTTTGGAGTAAGGTTTATGGTTATTTTGTGAGCTTAAACTGGTACTAAACCTGGCATAGCAGATGTTGAATCGAAGTAGTACATGATATTGGATTTGCATAATCCATTCTGTACGTCTGTGAGACTTCTATTTTGTAATTAAGCAGTGAGCTTTAGGCAGTTGGCCTTCCTACATGTGCAGGCCCCTATTGTAAGTAATATTCATTTATTCTCCAGTGAGTGAATATTGTGGGTCACAAATCCCACCGAGGTTTTTCCCACACCGGGTTTCCTTGTTAAAAATATTGTGTTATGGTGTGCTTTCTATGTTGTGCTTATTGTTCTTATTTACTACATTAATTATGGTTTACTGGTACACTATTTTGGAATGCAATTTACTTAATAAGTTTAGAAAATCTATTTACCGATTAGATATTGATTCACCCCCCCCCCTCTCAGTATCTTTGGGAATGCTAAAAATTGGTATCAGAGCCTGGTCCTCTTTTTTTCAAAAGCCTAACAACTTGAGAGAGATTCTAACACCAATACAGATGGATAATTTGAAAAAGCAATTGGAAACAACTCTTGCAGATTGTGATGCAGAAAAGTTGAAGAATATCAAACTTGAAGATGATCTAAAGATTGGACAGGAAATCATTCAAGGACTTCAAGGAAATATCACTATTTGTAGAAGAAAAAGAAGAGAACTTCATGAGAAGATACAAAATGATGATGATGAAAAAGAAACTCTTAATGATCTTGTAAGCAAGATGAAATAAGAGAATATGACCTTGAGGAATGAGATGCAAGATATGACTATGAGGTTTTGTAAAGACATTGAAGATAGAAAGAAGAATGAAGATGACTTGGCTAGGAGAATCAATGATGCTGCAAATGAAAATCTAAGACTCAGTTATGAAAATGATATGTTGAAGATAGATCTGATTCACTTGGAACATGATAAAACTGAACTCATGAGACAGAAAGATTTCTTGGAAAATGAGTTGGCTACTACAAATCAACACAAGGAGAAATTCAAGAAAAGTTTAGAAGAACTTGATGATATGCTGAAAAATCAGAAACCTAATGGAGATACTAATGGCCTTGGCTTCAGAGATTTTTTTAGCGGTGAATCTTTGCCAATTGGCTAATTCTATGTGAATAGTGAGGGGCACAATCATGGTCAAATCACCCAAAATTTTGAAGAACAATGCAAATATTTGTAATCTAGTTTCACCATTGACCACACACCATCGACTTGCATGCCCGTAATATTCACCTGGAATCACTCTGACGTGGGTATTAGATCACCTCCGCTATTCGCCGGCAATAGTAAAATGACCACGTACCCAGAACCTAATTCACCAATGGTAAATTAAATGTTCATTGCACACGTCGGCCAAATTTGCCATTATCAATTAAAACATTATAAGCATTCGAGGACCCATTTCGCCCCGCTTAAATTAAATGTTCATTTCATGCTCCTGCAATTTGCCAAAAATGCAATTAAATTAAATGTTTATTGGCAATTGCGACGCCTAGGCCCCACGCAATTTGCAAAAAATGCAATCGTGGATTGCTATAAATACACTATTTCTTACACTCTTTCTTACAATTTGTTCGTGTTTGATTAGTAAATTGGGAGCTCTCGAGTCTCGATTCGCATTCTGCAAATTGATTTGGAAAGTTGAAGTCCATTGTACGGCGGAGGGCCAGAGTTACAATCCTATAACACAGGCCCGAGCATTCATTCCTGATTCCTGATTCAGAGAATTGAGAAGGCATAAAGGTGAGTAATCATTTCTTCATACTTGATAGTATTAGTTTTAACTTTTAATTCATAGTGAGAGATCAAGACTCAAGATGTCATAGTCAGACATGGGTGAGACTCCTCAGGGTGGTGAACGGATTGGGATGTCAGACAAGGGTAAGACTCCTCAGGGCGATGAAACTAAAGGGATTGGGAGGCCATCAAAACGCCCAAAACTTAAACTTAAAGATAGTACCATAAAGTATTTTTTTGGAATTGGTAAAGTTTCTGATCCATCAACTTCTGTAGTTGCAGAACCCATTCATAGTAGCTCACCACCACCACAAGGTGGGATTGTCATTGAGTTAAATGCATCAAATGAGGATGACAATATTGACATGGCAGAAGATGTTCTAAGGGATACACACAATGAGATAATTCACTCGGATGCAAATGCTAGTATTGAAGATGATGTTGGTAGGAAGAAAAGAAAAAGGAAAGTAAAACTGGGGTGAGAGTGGGAGATGACAAGGATTTTTAAGATTGATTGGGTAGCAAAGTACCCATTCATTGAAACAGTTCCAAACAATGATGAGCAACCAACAGAATGCAGGTGTAAGATTTGTAGCTAGAAAACTAAAAGAGAGAAGAAGATGTAGCTAAAGCTTGACACCATAGAAAAGCATATTGGTAAGGTTTATGAAAAACAGATCATAGACGAAAAGGAAACATGAGTAGTAAGATGGAAATCAAAGGAAGAATGTCTTCATGTTAAGTATGCCACGGAATATGAAGAGCATAACCACAAAACGACAATGATTCGTAATAGTGGATTTGGAAATACAATCAAGGCTAGGCTTGAACATGCAACGAAAGATGCAAACCTGGCAAAGATTGTTCAGATGAGTGTTGTTTTTCATATTATGTCAAGAGGGTGTCCTATGAAAGATTTCCTAGAATTTAGTAATTTATTATCTTTTTTGAATGTTCCTCACTATCCTATGTCACATTGGTCAATAAACGCTGGATGGGAAATAGAAAACTGTCTCACTGAGGTGGAAAAGCAAAATTTACAAGAGAGTGTAAAAGAGTCAAATTTCATTTCATTATCCATAGATGAAGTTATCGAGGGAGATAACACTGCTTGGGTTTGTATGCATGTGTATACCATAAAAGAACACATCCGCCGAGCTCATCTACTCTGTGTTCGTAAAATGAGGGGCAATTCAACAACAAAAAATTTATATTTGGAAGTTAACAAAACTTTGAATGAAATTGCTAGTATGGATGACTTGACAATTGCCAAGAAGTTGGTGTGTGTTGGAGCTGATGGAGCTGCAGCAATGCAAGGTCAAAGGACCAGTCTTTGTGCAAGATTACAAACTAGTATTGCACCATACATGGTTGGGATTCATTGCATGGCCGATTGAATGAATTTAGCATATATAATTGTAAGCAATTTCCGTATAATGTCAAAAGTTGAAGATCTGGTCCATGAGCTCCACTCATACTTATGCCGAAGTCCTAAACGTTTTGCAGAATTTCAGATTTTTGTTGAGGGAGTAACAGGAGGAAACAAGCTTCTCAGGGATGTTGAGACTAGATGGATCTCCTTGCATGGACCAGCGGAACGAGTTCTAACAGAATATCAATCCTTGATCGGACTAATGTATGAGAAACGCCTCACAATAGAAAAAGCTCCTGATCTCTTACATAAGTTAAGTGATATAGAGACTCTGTTAACTTTAGCTAGTCTTCTCTCCATGCTGGATTCAATGAACAAACTTGTTAAGAAAGCCCAAGACAAAACTATGTATATCAATGAGTATATCACTCTACGTAAAATGACATGCTTGAGCCTAGATGATCTATATTCAGATCTAACAGGGCGAAGCCCAAATTTTTTTAGGTGGCAAATAATTACAGATTTGAATCATGCTAAAAAAATTTTACATTCCAATACAAAAAATGAGTTATGTGTCTTTGTAAAAGGATTTCAGATACCAATGCACCAATCTAAGATGTGCAAGCAAGGCAGAGCACTACCAGTTAAAAGGGAAGATTTTGACAGGATTGTTAAATCTGTTAGTGATAATTTGAAGTCTATTGCATATGAACTTTCAACTAAGATTCGTGAAAGATTCCCTCGAGAAGAAATACTTGAAGCCATGGGTTGTGTGTATCCTCAATTTTGGCATTTAATTGGAGATAATCCAAATGACGCAAAGATGTTTCATAAAAAACTAGAGGAATTGATATTGACATTTTTAAAAGATGCATATTGCAATGGACAACCAGTAGAAGGAATTTTAAATTTAGATCATCTTAGAAAACAATGTAAACAGTTTGCATTGGTTATGAAATATCAGTTGGTTAACTTGGAGAATCCATTTGAACCTGGATCAATCATAAGGCTTTGGAAAAGGATAGATCAAAGTGAAGCATTGTGTATTGCAATACCGAAATATTTGAAACTTGTTGATTTATGTCAAACAATGATATTGGGGTCGGTGGAAGATGAGAGAGTTTTCAATGCATTAGGGCTTTTGAAATCAAAGATCAGAAACAGATTAGAGAAGAATTTGGAAACTTGCTTGAGGTTGTTTGTAACCCAGTATAATGTTAGAGATTTTCCATATGATAAGGCACTGACAATTTGGAATTCCATGCATGAAAGACGAGGGGTGTGCAACACTTTAAAGGCTCGTGGTGCTACTGCTAGTGCTAGTGTTGAGACAAATGAATATGATGGATCGCAAACTTAGAGTCATCATGAAGACGAAGACATTTTTGAACACCCGACTTAGAATGAAGATGAACCTATTAGTACTAGTTAGTTTCTAGATCTTGAGTCCATTTGGGATATAGAAGCCTCAGATAGTCAGACTGAGTCACTGAAGTGATTAGCAGTCAGTTTATAGGTATTTATAATTATACTACAGTTCTTGAGTCATATTACAATTTTAATTTGCAAAATTGCAATATTATAGTTGTCATTGATGATTTTTGATATTGTATTCTTGAATTTGTCAATCAGAAGTAGAACAGATACTTATTTCATATTTTTAATTGTGAATTTGAATTATTACTAAACAATTGAATTATTAGTAAATTGGTATTTGGTTCCACATTATGTTGAACATCAAATGCAACAATTTGTGTCACAAGATACATAAAATTATTCATATTGCATAATTGTTACTGCTAGAACCTTTCTACTATTCTACATTAAATGCTTAAAATGATGTTCATGGCGATTAGGGTTTTGTGTTTGTTTTTTGTCTTAGTTGGATAGTAAACCGAATTTGTCATACATTGAAAATCTGAGTTGTCCTCTCTTTATTTTTCCATGTCAATGTCAAGTGTGGTCAAATGGTTGGTCAGACATGTTTAATGTTTCATCTCTAACTCGCAAATAAATCTCATGTTTAACAATTTAAGAGGCAAGTTAGTGAGTGTTGGTTTGGGTTTAAATCGCGAGGTCTCTAGTTTTTTGAGTGTTAGCATTTTATGTTAGCAAGGTGGAGATTGCTAATGAAATCGATTTGGTCGCGAGGTCTTGAATTGGTTTGATGCCATGCATTATAGCCGCGAGAGTTAGCGTGTAAGTACTAAGTCATTAATGGTCTGTGTGCCACTACTCACACCTGTTTATGATGGTCATTAACATAAGACATTGATAAACAGTTTTCAGATTTTATGGTTATCGCTAGCTCGCAGGTCCTTTATCGTCAAGTTAGTTTAAGTCATGAGCTTGCGAGTACTGGGAGATTTTAGTTGTCGCTACCTCTCAAGATGTTTTGCACTTGACCATTTTATGTTGTAACACGGTCACGAGGTGTTCATGGTTAAGTCATTCTAATTTGCGATCATGCGATGTAGTTGGTATCGCAGCTTAGTTGGTTTCGTCGCTTGCTCACAAGTTTTGAAGTTGTTTAGCATTTTAAGTTGCGATCTGGTGACAGGTAAGTTTTGGTCTGATTTTATGGTCATCGCATCCTCGTGGGTTTGTAAGTCTTAAGTCAAAAAGTGTTACGAGCATGTGATGGTGGTTAAGTGCCTTGTTATCGCGAGATCGCAAGGGTTTAAATCAAGTTAAGTTTTGAGTTGCGAGCTTGCGATGAAATAAGTTATTTTGTTAGATTTGAAGTGGTCATCAGCTCGCAGGTAAGGAAAGAATATTACAAATGTTGTTGCGAGGTTGTGACTGAAGGGCTTGATGAAGATCAACGGCTGTCGCTCACTCACAAGATTCTTTGAGGATTCATAAAATGGGTTGCGAGCTTGCGATTAGGAGGATTTGGTAGCATTGTTGCTAACTCGTTGGTTCCTTTCTTAATTATTATAACCAGTTGAGAGTGGGTGATTAAAGATGGGGATTGACACGTGGACTTGTTTGTCGGGTTCTGTAAAATTTTTGAATGGCAATTGCCAATCAAATGCCACAGTAGCTAATTCATGCAAGTGTGGCAATTAATGAGACTTGAGAGAAGTGACGGTGCCCAAATACCGTAAATTGCATGACCAAGCTGAGATTTTGACATTTGTACAATTGCATTAATGCATTCTATCAGTTTAATTGAATTAATGCCACACTAACTAGTTCATGCAAGTGTGACAGTTAATGAGACTTGAGAGAAGTGACAGTTCCCAAATACCATTTTATGTTGTGAGGTTGCGACTGGGTGTGATTAGGTCGCGAGGTGTTTGCGGTTAAGTCATTCTAATTTGCGATCATGTGATGCAACAAAGGTTAAGTGTCGCGAGCATGCGACGGGGGTTAAGTGTCTTGTTGTCACGAGATTGCAAGGGTTTAAGTCAAGTTAAGTTTCTAGTTGCGAGCTTGTGATGAAATAAGTTGTTTTGTTAGATCAACAGTTGTCGCTCACTCGCAAGATTCTTTGAGGATTCATAAAAGGGGTTGCGAGCTTGCGATTAAGAGGATTTGGTAGCATTTTTGCTAACTCGCTAACACATAGACTTTTTGGCTAGGTTTTGTAAAAATTTTGAATGCCTATCGCCAATCAAATAGAAGGGCATGAATTCAAATTTCACTCGAGTACTTTAGTTTGAAGTTTGAATTAATGCCACAGTAGCTAGTTCATGCAAGTGTGACAATTAACGAGGCTTGAGACTTGAGAGAAGTGACAGTGCCCAAATAGTAAATACCATAAATTACATGATCGAGCTGAGGTTTTGTATAATTGCATTAATGCATTCTATCTTCGAGGTAATCCAATGAATTGAGCTCTGCAACAACGTTGGACAATTCAGAGTGTTGGGTGTGAGAAAATTTCAAAAAATTTGGTTAAGTTTTTCTCCTGCAGCTAAAATGAGCCAGGCAACGAGTGGTACTGGAGGTTCCAAGCCCAAGCCCAAGGCCACGACAAGTGGAGCAGGAGGACCTAGAGGTTCCAAGGCTAGTGCCACTGAGGAAATGATGGTTAAGAAATACAAAGAATAATTTGTAGATTTGATGTCAGGGACTTCCATTGCTTTGAATACAAATCATTTGGCATGGAGAGATTTATGGAGCCAATGCAAAAACCCTACCATGCTTAATATGACTAGTGGTTCTGCTCTGTTTCATTATTTCTAGAAAAATAGGGTTAAGGGTGTCCCGATATCAAACCCTTGGGATTTAAATATGGCAAAGTTAATTGTGCTAGATGTGTATGTTGATGTGGATTTGATCAAAGAGTTGGCCAAATGCTATTGCCTAGTATCTAGGGTAATCAGAAGAAAGAACCAATCTGCCCTAGTTTCAATTAATAGAGCTAGCTTTGTTGAAGCTTTCCAGATTATTGGTGCTGAATGTACAGATATAGATTTGGAGTGGATTGTAGAGGATTATGACAAATACAAAGGTGTTATCAAGAAGCATGCAATGCCCAGATACATGCCTAGGGTGAATAAGAAGCCGATTATAATTCTAGAGAGTATTGAACCACCATTTGACATCACACCTTTCCACCATTATATGCATTATACAATCTATGGATTATGCAGAGTGTTGGGTTTTGATGGAGATTCAACAATGTCAACTGAATTACTGATTATGGCCATGGACATTCAATACCTAGATGTTAACAAAGATTACAATTATGTGGGCTATGTGGTTGAATACATTCATAATGCTCTAGTTGAAATTCAGAGTGGTGGTGCACCCAGCCCTATATTCAAGCATTATTCATTGTTGATGCATTTAATCTTGTTCTATAATGTTGAGTTCATGGATAAAGAATTGGAGCTTTTCAAAGAAGAATTGGGTGTCTTAATGCCAATACAAAGATGGACCCAAGTTTGGGACAGTAGTTCTCCCCATTCTTCTTTCCTTTTCTTTGAAAATTGGATTGTTTCGCCAATTATGGAAATGCTAGGAATAAATAGGGAACGATTGTCAATTAATGTTAGGAGAGTTTTGAGACCTTACTAGTATGTTCCAAACTGGCCTATTTCACATAACTAGGGGGACTTTTATTTTTTTGATAACTTTACTGTGATCAGAGTCTATGGGTGTCCTCAGCCTCCCCATATTTTACCAAAATTTGTTCCAATTAGGATTGCTTTTATGGAGTTTATTTGGCAATTGACCCTAGTTGAAAAATAATACCTTGACAAACACAAGAAGGGTTCTCTTCTTCCTAGGCTTTGGGTTGCATCTGATTTTACCATTGGTAAGAGTTCCTTTCATGAAGTAAACAATTTCCTTAAAAAATATAGGTTGGTTAATGTTGTGTCTAGATTCTGTGATCCTGAACAATTTATTAAACTTGCATTGCCAAAAATGACGCCTTGGGCCAACATAAAGAACCATGAACCATTGGATGATGAAGATGTGGTTAGAAATTTACTAAGAAAAGATGAAGTACAAGAAAGGAGAAGAAAATGGAAAAATTTGATGACAGTTGAAGCAGAATTGAAGGTTGCTAACCCTAGTTTCTCAAGTTTTTGCCCTGATACCCCATACCTGGAGAGGATTAACAAAATGTTGAGTTTATATGAAACTCTGATGGAACAAATGCCTCAAATTCCAGAAGTGGCTTCTCAGCAGCAAGACCCCCAAGATGGACATTCTTCACATGGCAAGAGGCCACTTAGTGTGTATGTTGATGATGTAGAGAGTGGGGATGAAGTTCAATCTACCTGAGTGCCAGCTGCAAAGAAACAAAAAACCACTAAGGTCAGTACAATTGTGAGGAGAGACCCTGCTAGAGAAATTGTTACAGAACAAGGACACTACTTTCATCAAATAAGGACACATCTCAGAGAAGCAAGGCAGAATGAAGAACAGGGAGAAACAAATGAAGCCCTTGCTCAAGGCTTTGATGAGTGTGTGATGTTGTCAAATGAGTTCATGAAAGATGATGACTTTATTAAGTCAGATGAATTTAAAAGTTTTTTGACAAGGTTGAAACAAAATCAATTAAAACAAAATCTAATCATAGAGGAAGCAAATGAAGAAAAGAAAGAGGAGATCATCAAGGCACTGAAGGAATATGATCCTGACATGGAGTAAATATTTGTGGAATAGGAAAGACAATTGATAAAGAGTACTAGTATGATTATGATGCCTGACTATCCAGTCTATATTTATTATTGATCAGATTAGAAAGCAATAGGACCCAATGTTTAGAACTGAATTTGAAATTGGAGATGTAATAAGAGGATCAGGATTTAATCCTAGTCAAAGACACTTGTTGCTTGGTCTTTGGTCCCTTCCACTCAAAAGCCCCACCTTCTAAATATCCAAGTAGAAAAGAAAGATGATAGAATGATCTGGAACTTGTAGAACACAACTGACACGAAGATTGCCTCATTTTTTTCTCAAGTTTCTTTCATGAATTTATCAAAAACAGAGGATTTGTCAAGAAGATACATAGAAACATATACCCAATTGATTGCATTGTCTAAAAAATATGAAGACACTGATGAATAAGGGCACTTTGGAGGAAGAGTTAGTGGAGTTGAAAGAAAAAATTGCAAATGAGCCCCCTTCAATACAAATTACAGAACAAGTACAAGAAATACCAGTTGATGTGGCAACAAAAATGGAGGAATACATAGGGAAAATTGAAAATCTTGAAAAGGAACAAAATGTCAAGGCTATCTCTGTTGTGTCAGGAATTCTAAAACATAGGATTAATGTATTGAAAGACAAATTGATGGTTGTGCATGATTTGCACATTTCTTTGAAAGAGGCAAGCAAAACATCCTCTGAGGTTGTCGCTTTTCTTGGACCTTTGTTCAATGTTTGGTTAGGAAGAAGTAGATTAATGGATAAGCTAGATACTGCAATGATGTATAGTGATGAGTTCCCTCCCAAGATCAGTGACACTAAAGACATGGTGGCGGTAATGAATGCAGCTTATACATTTTTCACAGGGAAGGATGTGCTTATAAATAAAAAATTATAGACATTTGGGGAACGTTATAATAAATTGGTGCCTTCAATTTATGGTAGTAATGGAGATTTGAAATTAGTTTCTGATTGGACCAGTGAATTTGATTTGATTCTAGAGCAAGAAGAAATAATCAAGCATGTAAATGAACAGGTTGATGTTGATTTCCTTAACGGTCTGCTTGATTCACTGTTCAAGGTTGAGGTTGACCATGCAAATTTTATTGTTGATTCCTGGGCAGTTACAGATGCTAGATGGACAGATTCAGTTGCAAAGTTGGAAGAGGTAAAGGCATTCAGTTGGCCAACGGACAAAGAGGTGGACAGGTGGCAAGCCATGCTAAAGCCAAAGAAGAAATATCAGGTTGAGGTTGCTACCCAAGATTCATCACAATAATCCTAAGCTTGTTGAATCCTCAGGTTGAGGTTGCCACTTTTATTGATCAATTATGTTGAACTTGAAAACTCTTATATAGCTATAATAGCTCAAGTGTTCAAGAATTTGATAAGTGCATAGTTGAATCGCATTGTGAATTTACTTTATGATATCATTATGAATATAATATCGATATCATTTGCAGTTTGAGATCTTCACATAATTGTCTTTGTGTTGAATTTATGTTTTCACTATGAATTGAATGGTCAAGGGTTTTTCAGTTTACATATGTATCTGGGTTGTGTATGTAATGGCATTATTCATAATTTCATTTGGCATTCCTATTTATCTGCAAATGAATCTTATTGAAGTTTATTATCAGGTTGTCTTTTAATTGTAAGTGACTCTATGCCCTAGGATAAGGCACTGGTTTGTTGTCTTGATGTTTTATTAATTATGTTGTATTCATATCTATTATGGTGTTTAATACTTTCATTCTTAATACTCTTATGATTTTATATTCTATGGATGCTTATATAATATATATGGAGGTTTTCTATGACTATGTCTATAATCCACCTATCAATTACAATGAGGTGAATCCTTAATATGATTCTAGACTAACAGATGAAAAATTACATACACTGTAACAATGCAACAAATGAAAAAAGTTAAATCTCATGATTCTGATCATTTGAAAGAGATAGAATTATACACAAAATAAATTTATACTCCTTCAAGAACCTGCACAAAGCTTGACACTAAATGTTTTTCATTTTCTCTGTGTGATTAATAAAATAGTAGAATGAAATATTCATTGAAAATATGATAAAATTATACACAAAATAAATTTATATATCTCCTTCAAGAACCTGCATAAAGCTTGACACTAAATGCTTTTCATTTGCTCTGTAAATGGCTATATGGTATACAACTTGCTCCCTTCACCTAGAGTCTAGAATCACTACTGGAACCAGAAAAGGAACCCCAATGACTATACAACTTGCAAAACTACTTGAGCCATGTCCTTATCACCCTGATGCCTTCAGATGGAATGTGAGATGTTACGTTTTGTCCAACAAATCATTTCCAAATAGAGGAGGAATCCTTCAAGTTCATGCCCAGGAACAGAGACAATGGAAAGAGGAGCTCGAGCCTTCATGCCCACGATCAGGGAAGTGAAAACAGGAGCTTTAGGGTAAATGTAATATGTTGGGGAGGGGTTGCATCTTCCATGTCATCACAAAGATGACTGGCAGCCACTCCCCACCCAAACAAATCCTTCTTTCATTCCTCTATGGGCTCCTTCTTAAACCCCTTGCCATTCTATGGCAGAGTAGAAGCAGAGGATGTGCCATGCTTGGCCTTTCTTGACAAGAAAAGGCTTTCACACCCCCTCTGGCAATCCTTCTCACTTTCACAACCCCTATGACAATAAACAAACTCACATAGAAGAAAAAAAAAAACACCCATCCAGTATCACAGAGCACACAACAACTCCATGCATGATCCTGCTCAAACATCATCTTCCTTTCTGAGGAAAAAACCACTCTCAAAAAATGAAAAAGGTTTCTTTTCTGAGTTTCTCTTCTACCAACTAAGTCACCACTCCATTGTATTTATAACATTTTCACACTTCATTTGGTAATGCTCATTCATGTGAAAAATCATCATTTTGGTATTTTTCAACATGACTGTAGACTCTAGAAGTCATGCCTATCAAATCTAATGCATCCTGCTAAGGCTCATCTATTGTGAATGATTTTGTTCTGATTTTATTCCTCCTTGATTGGACAAATTTTGCTTCAAAATCCCTAACAACAAGCAACCTGAGCTCTTATTTCTCAGAGAAATCTATGATCTCCCATCTCTAACTCAGAAGCTATCAAATCCTTTTCTGCCTTTGAAACCGTCGTCCTCGCTTATCTAATCAACCTCGACTCAAGAGAAACCTTCAAACTAGTCCCTCAGGAACAAGTCAGCATCCAAGCCTTAAAAAATTTAGGTTGCGAGCTAGCGACCAAATAGTTTGTGGTTAAGTTTTATGGTTATCGCCAGCTCGCGAGGTAAAATGTCTGAAGACTTGATCAAGCCACGAGATAGAGACAATTTTGTTTGGGTTTACATCATGAGGTCTCTAGCTTTTTGGGTGTTAGTGTTTTATGTTACCGAGCTGGAGATTGTTAGTGAAATTGCTTTGATCACGAGGTCTTGAGTTGGTCTGATGTCATACATTATAGCCACAAGAGTTAGCAAGTAACTCATTTCATACAGTTGTTGCTAGCTCTCATGTTTGTTTAATGTTAGCATTTCTAGGTCACGAGCTAGCGACTAGACAGTTTGTGGTTAGGTTTAATGGTTATCGCCAGCTCGCAAAGTTAAATGTCTGAAGACCTGATCAAGCCACGAGCTTGCGAGTGAAGTGCTAGTGGTTAAGAGATAAACAGTTTTATGTTGGCGAGTACGCGACAAGGGTTAAAGTTACTACTATCTTCAAGTTGTAGCGGTGACAAGGACTTAACATTTTGTGGTCAACAATTGGCGAGTGCCAGTTCAGTTTCCCTCAGTCGCTAGATCTCGAGGTTATGAAGGCTTATCATTTTCAGCTTGCGAGTTGGAGATAGAGTCATATGGGCTTGTCGCTAGGTTGCAATATTTTCTAATGGGCAGTCTTCCAAGCAGAGAGTTGATGACTGTGTGCCACATGTTTTAATTACTTAAAGTTAATATCTTGAAATCGCCAATATTTTTTTTTATGGTTTGAAAATAGCTTGAAATCGCCAATATTTTATTTTTATGGTTTGAAAATAAGTTGAAATCGCCAATATTTTTTTTTAAATGGTTTGAAAATAGGTTGAAATTGCCAATGCAAATATTTTTCTTTCTTTAAAAACATTACAATTCGCCCATGTAATTATTTTTTGGGTTTTAAAAACAGTACAATTCGCCAGGATTTTTCACAAACTTTGAGTGATCACGGCTAATTCACCACTGGAGATTATTATTTTTCTCCGTAAACTGCAAAAATTCGCCAGCAGAATTAAAATTTTCTTCAGAATTATACAACTTTCACCAAGTTTTTACACCTTGTTCAAGGGAGGGGTTTCTTAAAGTTTTCCCTGCTTGGCTTTGAAGTTGGTGAAAGCTTCGGTACTACAAACAATCATGATCACAGTAAACCGGTAAGACAACTTAATGCCTATAAATTAAATGGGAAATGCTTTAATTGTAACAAGTATGGTCATAGAGAAAATCAGTGTAGATCTAGAAACTATCAGAACACTAATGCACCCACCGGTCAATGTTCTAAATGCAACAAAATTGGTCACAATTCAAAAAATTGCAGAATGAATGTAAGATGTTATGTTTGTGGAAGATTTGGACACTTATCTAATCAATGCAGAACACATACCGGCATAGGATATGGAAAAGCTATTCAAAAAAATAATGTGACTTGTTATGCTTGTAACAAGATTGGACATATTGCAAAATTTTGTAGAAGGCATCACTGATAAATAACAAAGGACCCAGTTTGAAAGGTAAAGAGAACGTTGATGAGGTAAAGCAAGAATTTTCAAAACAATGGATTAGAAAGACAGATCGGAATGTTGATGAAGTTATTCCTTCACCAGTAGAACAGAGTATCACTCCACCGGTAGGAGATTCTTCATCTAACTAAAAATAAATCCCTTGGGGGTATGGCAACAAATTGAAAACATGCTAGTTTACCCTCAATTGATGGTAAGAAGATGAAATGCTTCTTTACCAGTAGATGAGTTAAGTTTTTACTTAACCGACAGACATTTATTATGGTAGTTGAAGGAAATGACATTATAAAGAAAGTGTTTTTCACTCTTTTTCACTCACCGAGCATTCAAACCTCCTTAGAGCATGAAAAACTCAAGCAAAGGCATCCACAACGAGAAGTGAAGCAAATCATTCAAGCATTCAAACCTAAAGGCAGATTAAGGTATTTATACAATGGCTTCCTCCTCTGCACCTGAATTTATTGCAAACCCTAATGTAATTGAAGTGGTTAAATGCCCTAGGCCCGTATTTAAGATAATACCCAAAGTTGCAAAGCAGGATGATACCCTAGGAGCATTTTCTAAAATACCCGGCATTTTCTAAAATACCCAAAGGAGTTGCTTATGTTGAAGACCCGAGGATATACATACATTGTCATATTGAAGAACTTGGTGCTGATGAGATAATGAACATGTATATGAATGTAATTTGTGATGAAAATGGTAATGTGAAACCGGAACACAAGATAATTGAAACCCTAGGTTTTGTGGAGATACTTAGCATTCCTGATTTTCCCAAGGAAGTTATAAGAATTGTATTGAGCAAAGTTCATGGGGAGTTCTTTTGGCTAGATTCCATCCATAAGATTACAAAAGAAGCAGTTAGGGAAGTGACTAGCTTACCTTCCACTGGTAGCAGACCAGAAAAAGGAAAGAAGGTCTCTAACGACATTGTGATGACCCTAATCGGTGCAACCCATGATAGAAGATCCTTGAGAGTAAATGATGTGAAGGATATTAATGTCAAATTCATTAGCATGATACTTGGATACAAGACTACACATGCTAACAGATTAAACTCTATTTCTAGTTTATGTATCAAGAGTGCTTATGACATGGCAAACTGTAATGCAAAGATTGACATATGTGAATGGCTAAAGGATGAACTAATTGATAATCTGAAGAAAATCAAAGGAGAAAATAAAGGCACATTCAGATTTGGTAACTTACTTGTATGTCTATTGCTATACATCACCAAGGAAGTTCCCAGTATAGGTAGAAAAGAATTTGGTTTTATAATACCGATAGGAAAGCAACTTTTGGATATCTTTAACAACATGGGAGATGAAAGGGAAAAGAACATAATTGAATACTTTCAGGCATTTAAGGCTAGAATGAAGACTAGGGAAAGACTATCTCAAACCATAGTTGACAAATACCAAAAGGAGATATGCTTTGTTATAAAGAAGGATGAAATCTGGATGGAAGTAGTGGTTCCTAGAACAATTTGGGTAATTGAAATGGGTTATGAGGTAGATGAAAACATAATAGAAACATATACTAAAGCCCTCCTCAAAGCACCTAGAGAACCTGAAGAAGAAGTATTTGGAAATGTTGAAACCATTGAAAGCAAAGTAAAAACCATGAAACACAGGAAAAGAAGAGAATAAACAATCAAAAAAGTAACTAAACAGGCAAAAGAAATTAAGGAATACTTGTTGAAAAAGACTGGTATCAAGGAAAGTGACCTGGAAGGGTTACAACTGGAAGCACATCTTTCACCGGTTGGTACCTCCTCTAACAATGAAATATTGGCAGATTTTTAGAGAGTAGAAAGAAAAAGGAAACCTTCACTGGTACCCACTCCTACACCAAAGAGAACAAGAAGGAAACAACAGGTAGTACAGTCCCCAACAAAGAAAATGACACCCAGGAAGAAGAAGGAAAAACAGTTATCCCTCCCTTAGACAATCTTTTGAATGAAATAACTAAAGATGGAAACTTGTCAAATGTTAGCAAGTTGTATAGCACTTTTACAAATGAGGAAAAGGAAAGTATAGAAAATAGTGTTATTTTACACTTAGACATTTACAAGAAATTTTTTATAGAAGTTGTAGATGATTTACCAAGTGACTTGTATAGAAGACTAGATGCAAAAAGATTAGCAATTGTGGAATTGGATAAGAAGATAAAGGTAGAAAAATTACTTGCAGTTCACCCAGTGAAGTCAGCAGAAGAAATTGATGAACTGATAAGTGAGGTAAACAGGACAGTATTTTCCACTGGTCACTGGCATGTAGCTTTAATGGCTAGAAGAGTGAATGAGATCACTGAAGAGATAGCGGATGAATGGGATATCTTCTTTGTGGAGAAGGAGAAGAAAGAAAAACTTAAAAGGCCCAAAACCTTTAGAGACTATCAAAAGGATAAGGATAAGGATAAAGGTAAAGGCAAGGTAGGTGGTCCTCCGAGCATAAAAGTAATAGATAATTTGCCCCCACCTCCTTTTGATACTCCACTAGTTGAGACTGTTGATACACCACCGATAACAGATAATATTGAGAGCATGTAGACAACACATGAAGACATCAATCCTGATTCAGAAGTGTTATATACTATGAGCATTGATACACAAGAAGTAAACATTGTGGTTGATAAGGAAACTGCTGAGAAGAAAGATGTGGCAACTGAGCCACCAGCTCAGGATATTGCTGTAGAAACACATGTTGAGGATACAATTGGAAATGTTGAGATTGGGATTGAAACACACACTGAACAATCAACTGATCCCTTCGATACTAGAAAGATAGATACCACTGATGTACACACTGAAAAACCTACTGAGTTAGAGCAACCGACTACTAATAACATAGTAAAATCTGTTGAGATACCGATAGTAGACAGTTCAAAGGTACATACAGAGAAACCGGTAGATAACACTAAGACACAATCAGAGAAACCGATAGAGGTACATTCTGAGAAACATGAAGAGAAAAAGGTTGAGATAGAGACAGTGCCACCGACAACAACTGAGAAACCCAAGCCTTTGCTAGTTGAGATGCAGACTCAAACTGGCCTACCAGAGGTCAACATAAGCAAAGAGGTTACTCACACCGGTGGAATGCAGATTTTTAAAGTAGTTGGACAATCTTCTGGTTCCTCCTTAGCAGGATTTAGACTGACGAATGTATCAGAGGTATTATTGGATTCCATCAAGAAAATCACAGATTGCAATGCACTTGCATACAAGGCAATTGATGACACCATCCCTATTTTGAAATTGATTGCACCCAAGTGTAATGTGGAAAATAAAGATTCTTTGAGTCAACTAGACACATTATCTAAGTATATCACCGACAATCTTTGACAGTTGATCAGATTAATGAGGAGACTTTCAGTGAGAAAATGATTAAGGAAAAAGAAAAATTCTTTGATGAGACAATAGATAAGTGCACAGAACACATTGACACCCTCCTACTGACACTAAACAAAACATTAAAGGAATTAAAGGAGCTATACAGGGATTCATGTAAGACAAATATTTTGACAGTAGATATAGACAAGGAGATAAACATAGTACAAAAAAAAATAAATGATATAGCTGACAATCTCATTGGTTCATCAGAACCCATATCGGTAATAGAGAAGGAAATTGCAGGTTTTGAGGAAAAACTTGAAAAATTGGAAAAGAAAAAGGAAAGAATACAATACAAGGCTAAGGAACTGAAATGTAGACTTGGTCCGAAACTTGATATCCTCATCTCTTTGAGAAAAGAGATTTCAAAGGCACTTGTTCCAGGACTTAAGACACTGGAAAATAAAATGCACATACTCACTGGTACCATCCAAAGGACAGAAGCAACATTAAAAGACAATGAAAGGTTTACTAACAGCTTAAATTTTGTACTGGCAGACCTATTTCATATTGTAACCAACTGGTTACAGGGATCCAACTGAGAACTACACTCTGTTGAAATTTTTGACAACCCTTGTCATTAATATCAAAGGGGGAGTAGTGGAGATGAGAAAAATGATGACAAAAGAGATCATCTGCTCAAGGGGAGCACACAGTTTTGGCAAAAAAAAATTTGGACTTCAAATTTTGGATACATTTTGGGATTTTTCTCATGGGTGTTGCCATCAATGCCAAAGAGGGAGTTTGTTGGCAAATGCACACTCTAATGAGAAATTGAACGTGATTGAAGGTATTGTCGTTGATGGAAACATTGCAATCCTATGGCACCGGCACCGACAGACTCTACACCGGCAGATAGTTTACCAGCAGCGACAAAGATGATTACTAGCACCCCAGCTGACAAGATTTTGTTTATTGCAAAATGTATTTAATTGTAATATCTTTTTGTAAACCGACAAGGTGAATTGTAATAGGACTCATATATAAGTATGATATCTTATAGATCATTTGTGTAAGAAAGAAAAAGAAAAGGCAGATGCAAACATGCGAATAATAAGGTAGATTTTGGAGTACGGTTTATGGTTATTTTGTGAGCTTAAACCTGTACTAAGCCTGGCATAGCAGATGCTGAACCGAAGTAGTACATTATATTGGATTTGCATAATCCATTTTGTAAGTCAGTGAGACTTCCCTTTTGTAATTAAGCAGTGAGCTTTAGGCAGTTGGCCTTCCTGCATGTGTAGGCCCCTATTGTAAGTAATATTCATTTATTGGCCAGTGAGTGAATATTGTGGGTCACAAATCCCACCGAGGTTTTTCCCACACTGGGTTTCCTCGTTAAAAATATTGTGTTATGGTGTGCTTTCTATGTTGTGCTTATTGTTCTTATTTACTGCATTAATTCTGGTTTATTGGTACACTGTTCTGGAATGCAATTTACTTAATAAGTTCAAAAAATCCATTTACCAGTTAGATACTAATTCACACCCCCCTCTCAGTATCTTTAGGAATCCTAACATCCTTTTCTTATCTTCCACACTAGACCAAAGAAATATTTTCTAAATTCTTTCTAAAGCTTCAACAAATTTGACTGATATACTAAACAAACTAAGAGCATAAACATGCAAGTTCTGAAGGGTATCTTGAAGACACTGAAGCTTACTAGCCTGCGATAACATAGAGCCTTTCCAACTAGCCAATTTTTTGTTGAATTTATCAATCAAACAATTCCAGAAAGAGTTTGGAGGAACCAAACCAAGAGGGAGACCCAAATAAGTAGAGGGGAGGAGCTCAACCTTACAACCAATTATGTTTGCAATCCTCTGCTACCTCAAAAAGGGAGTGTTGATGAAGTAAATAGCAGATTTCTCCCAATTAACCTGTTGGCCAGTAGTAAGGGAATAAGATGATAGAGCACCTTTGAAGGCATAAGCTTCACTAACAGAGGAGTATCCCAACAATATAGTATCATCAACAAACTGTAGATGAGTGTAGAAGAAATTAGCAGATGAGGGTTGCAACCCTTTGATGGTCCTATTCTCTTTCAACTTTTGAATCAATCTGCTCAAACATTCCGCCAAAATAGTAAAAAGAATAGGTGAGATAGGATCTCCTTGCCTAAGACCCCTTGAAGATTTAAAAAATCTGGAAGGAGATCCATTCATAAGAATAGAAAAAATTGTTGTAGATATCAGCGCCCTAATGATTTTGATAACCTTCTCATCAAATCCAAAGGCCTCCATGATCCTAAAAAGAACCTGCCATTCAACCCTATCATAGGCTTTTGCCAAATCCAACTTTACGAGAAATCCCTCTTTGTTTGTAGCATTAAGAGAATGAATATTCTCATGCACAAGAATTATAGAATCCAAAATCTGCCTACCTGGGACAAATCCTTTTTGCTCCTCAGAGATAACAAGGGGAAGAACAACCAACAATCTAGAAGTCAAGAGTTTTGAAATTATCTTGTAAAAAGAATTACATAGACTTATTGGCCTAAACTTACCCATAGAATCAACTCTAGCCACCTTGGGAATTAGAGCAATGAAGGTAGAGTTGATTTCTTTAAGAATTCTTCTAGATCCAAAGAATTCTTTGACAACATTGGCCATATCAGCCCCAACAATGTGCCAATATTCCTTAAAGAAAAAAATAGGGAAACCGTCCGGGCCCGGTGCCTTATCCCCTTGAAAGGAGAAAGCAACACTTTTAATTTCATCAACTGAGGGGATGACAGATAATATCTTATTCTGATTATGACCAATTATCTTAGGAATGTTATCAATCAGATCTTTCTACTTTACAATGTCAATTTCCTTGCTACCTATCAGGAGGTTAGAGAAGAACCTTACAACTTCATCACCTATATCATCATCTTTGACTAGAATTTTATCATCAACAATTAATCTGGAAATTTTGTTTTTTGCTTTATGCTTCATTGATGTCATGTGAAAGAATTTAATATTTCTGTCACCAGCTTCTAACCAAATAGCCCTGGATCTCTACCTCCAGCAAATTTCTTCTCTTGAAATAGTGTTGTGTAATTTAGCTAGAACCTCATCTTCTTTAGCCTTGGGGAAATTCTTATAACCATGTTCTTGAATAGAATTTTGAATATGTTCTAATTCCTCCTTAAGCTTCCTCTTAGATTCAAAAATATCTCCAAAAACCTTTTTATTCCAAACCTTAATGTTGTCTTTGATGTTTCTTAACTTTTTAGCAACTTTGAACATGGCAATACCATCCATAGTTATATTCCACCATTTGGCAATGGAAGCTTCCAAAGAAGGGTGTGAAATTCACATTTTTTCAAACCGGAATGGAAAGCAACATTTGCCCTTAATAGAATCAACAACAAAAGAAATGGGATAATGGTCTGATCCAATTCTGTTAATAACAGACAGAGAACATCTATACTTAAGGACCCAGTCAAGAGTGATAAGGGATCTATCAAGCCTTACCTGAATAAGATCTCCTCCATCCCTTCGATTAGACCAAGTGCAGGAGGCTCCAGAAAGGTCAACATCAATGAGGGCATTGACATTGATGAAGTCCATCAGATCAGTCCTACTATCTAGTTGAGCTTGGGTTCCTCCAAATTTATCAATCTCCTGCAAAGGGGTGTTGAAATGTCCCATCAAAAGCTAACTATCATGGGAGAAAATCCATCTTTTATGCTGGATTTTGTCCCAAAACTTACTCCTGGCAACTTTAGAGTTGGGAAGATTTACCCATTAGTTGGTGGGAATTACTAGTGTCATTATTGTGATGTAGTACAAGTTAAAAGAATATCATAGTAGCTTTTTATTTTAAAATTGCATCAAATTCTTGGTGCTAATTTCAATTATTTAAAAGTTGATCTATGTTGTTTTAGTCATTTTGAGTATTGATGATATGATCTATTTGAATCAAAAATGTTTTAATATAATAGCTATTGTCCAAATCCATGCAGCTTTAAAACCTTGTTTGGAAGTAGCTTGTCCAATCTCTAATTTTGGTGAAACAAAAGCCAATATTGACTTTTTCAAGCTTCCTAAATGATATGGCATAAGTAAAAATGCTACCAAGATCATCAAGAAGTTGCAATGACCTAGATTTCATGAGCACATATATGCAAAGTAAAGTATTATGAGATGATTATTTTTATTTTAAATTATTATGATTCCCCAAATTAATCGACAATTCAAGAGACTTGATCATATTGGCTTTTTGGAAAAAAAATAGCAATTGATTAGACTTAAATCTCACAAGTAATGGGATAATAAAATGAGCTATACTAGACAATAATACTCTAGTCCAATATTAGATTCTATAGCAAATGAGAATCTAAAATAGGATCTATTATTAGTCATAGGTCATACAATATAAAATAAAAATGATAGATGATCAAAGATCAAAATGAGAAAATAAAGAGAATTTTCTTAAAAAATATAACTTTAGAGATAAAAAAATAAGATAATATTTGTAATGCTCACATTACTCTTTTTAACAAAAGAAATTTAAGAGAAGTGAGTGATGTATATGTAGAAAATATAGAGGCAAATACAACAAAGAGGAATAATAAATTCAGATATTCACAATAAGGAGGAGTTTTATCTATTTGATTGACACCTAATAATATGGTTGCACCTACAAAAATAAAAATAAACAAATGGGTATAAGAGGTGCGAGACTCAACCACCCAAAAGTGGGGAGGAGTGACAAATATAATTAATGGATTATGTCATGTGCTCTCATAATAGCTATGTCTAATTAACCTAAAAAAGATTAGTAATATGTGTAAGAATAATAAATATTTGTTAAGAAAAGGAAAATTAAAAAACATACACTAATAGGGGGAGATATAATTGCATAATTTGTATATATTTTGGACCCACGTCAACTAGGTTATCCTTTCTACATTGATTATTGTGTAAGTTGGTAAATAACCTTATTCGAGGATATCCTCATCATTACTGATCCTTAACATCTAGATCTAACTCTTTGTCTATTCATGGGTACATAGTTGGCTCATTTGAATCTTGAGCCTTTAAATTGGAATTTATTAAAGTTGATGCATTCTCCCTTCTCTTATTACATATTATGAGCCAACTAAACATAAATTTGTTTTGAATTTCACACTAGGGTGGTGTATTTAAGGATCAACTTTAATTTATTTGAATCATCTAGGAGGATCTAATAAGTACATCTAGAAATAAAATACAACAAAGCAACAAATGTTTACATCAGTTTTACATAAATATTCTAAAATCATATTGTATAGATGCATGTTATCTTCAATCATTGTTCATTATTGTTAAATTGGTCCACTTAGAGACTTGACCAACAATAAAGAGATCCTTGACTAGCAAGTTTATAATGTGTGTCTCTCAACACCATTTTTCTAGACATCAATTTAACAAATCAAAGTGAACTTTTTTTAGTCAATAGAAATCTATTCAAATATTTTTGTAGGTGAAGTTCAAATTAAGACACTAGGTTCACTTTTATAGAGGTGTGATTGACATCTACAAATATAATGATTGAATCTTTATTTACAACCATATATATATATATATATATATATATATATATATATATATATATATATATATATATATATATATATATATATATATATATATATATATATATCAATATATCAAGGTTGAGGTAGTAATTTTGTCAGTGGGGCCCACAAACACTTATAGAATAGGAAGGCTAAAGTTGGACTTTGTGAACAACAATGAAAAGGATTTTTAAAAAAAGGGCCCTGAAGAGACTCCCATATTAAAGAAATTGAGATTCCTTCAAAGCTAATATTTGAATCGAAACAACAAAATCATTAAGCATGATCAATTAACCGAGGAAAAGTTGATAAAGTGAAAGTGCTAAAGAAACATTATAATGAATTTATCCACAAAACATTATGTTAAGTCACATAGATTAAAATTTCCATAGGAAAGGGCATCTAAATCATTAGTCGGAGCACCCAATCCAACACCAAATCCTCTTTAAACAAATCCCTAATAATGATATTGATTTCGAATTTAGTTGTAGGCCTTGATTAGTAAAACCATGATAAGAGCCTCATTTTTGTTAAATTATATTTTTAGGCCTTGCTTTATGTGCATGGTGTAAATGAATAATTAACGTAATAATTGCTAAGATAAAGAGTTGGATAGTAATTATTTAAAATAAATGTATTAATATAAATATAAATATTAAATAATAAAATAATAGTATTATGGTTTTATTTAATCTTAATTTAAATATTATGGATATCATTAATTAATTTACCTTTGTATTTTAAAAAGGGCTTGTCAAAAAATTATCTGTGGATAAATCTTTACTATGATTCATTTATATGATTTTTTTTTAAGAGGGGAATCAATTGTTTACAATTATAAATATGAACTTAATTTGCATATTTAAACTTGAATTGTGAGTTTGAATATATTTATTATATTTTTAAAAAATTTATAAATAGATATTTGTTTGGGTATGTAGACCTAAAACAATAAAATAGTGGTGTTAGCAAATATCTTTGAAGAATTTTTTTGCCCGATATGATTCTTTTTTTTTTATCAAACCCATAAGATGTTGATATTATACTAATGTCACAAAATAATATTTTGATGTTCTTTGATGTGTGCTCAATATGAACTTGATTTAAGATTCTTAAAATGAATTAGAGTTAGCTCATTTTTACAACATCCAAAAAAATAATTTAAATAAATTTATACTTTAGTTAGCTCATGGCAACTAAATTTATGGATTAATATGATGCCCAAAATTATAATTTAAATTTTGAAATAAGTAGGGTCATTTGCTCTAATAATGTAGCTAGTTTAGTTTCATGGTTGTAGATCTAAATAAGGGTGATGGATGGATGAGCTAAGGATCAGGGTCAACCCCTTGGAATGATTGGAAATAGAGTCAAGTTATTTTCAAACTTCAATATAGAAATAAATAATTTTGTACATTAGTTATTGCATTAGGCACAAATGGGTCAAAGTGAGTGCAAAATGACCTGCATTTGAATTATTATGAAGAAGCATGTCAAAGTAAAATGTAAAGTCAAAATTAAATTAATTATTTATAAAATCATTTAAAGAATATGTATAATGATGACAATTCAATGTGAATCCTTGCAATGAGTGTCTTCTCTTGAAATCTACAAGAGCAAAAGAAAAAGTCTCAATGAGTATCATATGTTAAGTATTTTAAAACAAGTATCCACATAACTACTAATTATCTACAAACAAATGGGGATGAACAATAGGGTACTACTTGAAGTAGTCATAAAATCATGCCTTGATGAAGTTGGGATATGGACAAATATAAGGATTTTTGTGGGGCAACATTAATTATTATGAGCATAAAATCATTACAAATATATTTATCAAAGAGTGTCATTGATACCCTCTTCAATTGATTACATGTAAAGGGTGGAAGTAATTTGAAGGAAAATGTGAAAAGAACATAAAATGACATGAAAATATAAAGGCCAAATATATAGGAATATAAAGATATCACCATGTGACAAGTTTATAAGAATCTTTTTAGTATTAAATATTTCAAACATGAGATAGTTATCTAATAGCTTTTTATTACAATTAGAATCTTCATAAAAATATCATAGATCATTAGTAAATGTTGTCTTCAAATTATTTACGATATTCTTGCTATAATTTAGAGAAAATAGAATTTTAAAAAAATTCTAATTTGTGTAGCATACTTAAACAAAAAAATAAGATACACCTTTATAATGTCATCTTACTATGCATAATCATCAACATGTAGATTTTAATAATTATACTTCTCTACACACTCAAATCAAATATTCATACTATCTTCAATGGGTTCTAGTGCTCAAATATATTATATTATATATATATATATATATATATATATATATATATATATATATATATATATATATATATATATATATATATATATATATATATATATATATATATATATATATATATATATAACTAACAATTAAGGATGTTAAACACACATTAATTCAAAATAACACATTGTACTATTAGAGAGGTCGCCAACTAGATGCAAAATTATGGGAAGAGTGAGTATAACTCCTCATATAGTACTTCTTAGTTGTTGAAAGTATATTCACTATGTTTTTTGTCTTTGTAAGGTTATTGTATTTGTTTACAACTAGATCCCTACACATGAACAATTCCTTATAATCTATATGAATTTACAAAAACTATGATACAAAATTAAGAATTAATTACATAAGATCAAAATATTATTAATATTACCTCATCTTGAACAATGACAAAGAAATTAATAGCCAAAATTTTCTTACCAAGAATTATCTTAGAATTGCTAGTGTAGGTTTCTATTTCGTAATTTGTCATTTATTGTCCTATTCTTAGGTTTTCCCTACACTTATGATTAAACTTACTTAGGATTAATAATGTGAGTATTAGTGTGAGTGAGTACAAGGTGTCATCATCTTCCATGGGAGTCACACATGCCAATTTTAGGCTACCATGGTCGACTCTTCTCATTTTTTATATACACTAAATCCTAGCTAGTCTTGGCATTCTATTCTATTACATTATAATTGCATTATGTAGCCATTTTCTCTTGCTTTCTCCTAATGCTATTTTACTTTTGCTACATTTTCATTTCTCTCTTTAAGACTAGCTATGTGTTGTTATTTTGATCTCGTATTAAATACAGTCATAGTTTTATTTCTATTCATTTGCACTGAGTATTCTAGGTTATTTGTCCTTTCAGATTCTAACATTGTATCAAATCTATTCTAAACTAGAGAATATAAAAGTTTTGAGTGAAAATTTTAACTTGTGGGATTTTTTGTGCAATTTTTTATAAAATCTAAGTGTTTGCAAACTCTAGTAATTTTGGTGGAATTTTCAACTATTCCATAACATCCAAAAAGCTCAAGAATGTCATATTTGCCTTTTGTTTCACTAAAATCAGAGAACAAAAATTCAGAGGAAGATTGGAGGTATTTTGTTTTTTAAATTAAATTTGTGTCTTTTACAGGTCAAATTGAAAAATTATTTTTGGGTTTTGTTTCCAAGGTCGAAAAGCAATTTGGGTATTTGCTAAATTTTGTAGATAATTTGGAAATATAGAAAAAAATGTTGTCCAAAAAGAATTGCATGTCCATTTTTCAACAAGTTGAAGGTTGATTTTACTTTTTTTTTTTTCATCTTCTCCTTATTGGAAAGAAAAAATATTTTGGGGTCTTGTTCATAGCATCAAAATATTTCAATTTTTTTGGTTATTTTTTTAATACATTGAGTAGATATTTTATAATCAAATCAGAAGTAAAATATTTTTTGTGAGAAAAACATTCTTATGGGACAAATTCAATTTTTCTAAAATTCATATCTTTTGGCTTGAGTATCGTATTTTAACAAACAAGATATCATTGGAAAGATAACAATGAACACTTTCCATCCATAAAGTGTAAAAGGGGGTGTCTCTTAATGTCTTTTGTAATTAATTATTAACTAAGATAAAGTTCCATTAATTGGAGTGGTTGTATTGTTGAACATACAACATGAATGAGAGGGGGAGGTTAATTAGTCCAAAACTTCAAAATTGAATAAAAATAATCATAAACTTACTTAAAAATAACACAACAATCATCAACACATGGATACCAAATTTTTACGTATGGTTTCCTGCCAAAGCGCTCACTACTTTGAACTTGCACACTAAGGCACACAAAATTAGGAAAGATAAAAAATTAGGACTTGCCCAGTTGAAGATCACTTCTTTAGGGCAAGATACAAACTCTTGTTGAAGGACTCACTATCAATTAACAATGAAGGAAATAGCTAAATTGAAATGAGAAGGATTCTCCTGAACATGAAATTGTCCTTGAACAACTAGATCAAGTGACCAACATCATGAGAAACATCTCTAACAACCCCTACTATCAACAAACTGTCTTCCTGAATATATCACCTTCAATTCTTTTCTCAAACTGACATGCACACATTCACAATCTCATATTTGCTTGCATTTCATTCACATAAACTTCACATACAATTCACTTTTTTACACACTTAACTCATCCATTTGCACTCCTTAAATATGACATATAACATTGAAAACCTAATTGAGGGTTGACCATTTGAAATAGAATAATCAATATTATACAAAATAAGCTACCTAGACCAATACAACTAAAAATGGTCCACTCAAAGAGAAAGGGGGAACCAATGTACATTATAAGATATATTTCCAAGATTAATTCAACAAACCACACATGCTAATACATTCTCAAAAGTCATTACCAAAAAAAAAGTGTAGATATAACAATTAGTCGACCATATAACATCTTCTGATGCAAAATACTCCATCTAAATCTCCACACACCAAGGTGAGACCCATAACTACATCCTAATACAACTTTCAACTCATATCCAAACCAAAAGGATATGATCCAACTAAGATAACTTAGACATAACGAGTCATATCATAATTGAATATCCTAAACTTAGAGCAAAAAATCCCTCATGTGGAACAACGAAATTGTCTAAGAAACATACTAAGAATACTATGTATGCCATGGAACAACATCCACTAAACCATAACACACTCTGGAACATATTTGGAGAACACCAAAATCTTTCTAGACCACTTTGATAGACACATTCCCTGCTAGAGAATAAAGATAACTATCCAAAAATAAAATGTCACAACCAACACTAAAAATACTCAACTAAACCTACAACTGAAAGAACAACTACAACAACCAAGAGCATGTCCAGATCAACATCCATCTAGATAACCAAGTTTGGCATCAATGACAACCATACAAACTCATGCTTCTAACATTTGTCATGTCTCTTGATACTTATTTTCATCCTTATTTTCAAGATAACTTTAGAGAATTATATCTCTTAGAAGCAAGCCATAAAGAATCATTGCCTTGAGCATTATCTACTACCCTATCTCCTAGGATTTTCTCCTAATCACAGTGACTATGAACATAAAAATGAGGGATTAAACAATAATGTTATGGCCTATTGACTAATATGTTTTACTATTTCTGAGGATACACTACATCACATAGACCACAGTAAGGAAACCTTTCTTTGCTTGAACAATCATCTAAGTAGCTATATAGGCATTGAATCTTCATCTAAAGTGATGTTTCCTTAGATGACCAAGCTCTTATGGATGATATTGATATTTCTATTGCCCCATATTATATGGACACATCCATTCAGGATGATAAATTTATTGATATCCCATCTACAATACCTATTGTTTCTTTAGAGTTATCAGTTGCTTCATCAAAAGCTTCCAATGATTGTTTTGCAATATTTTAGATATAGCTTTGTGGGAAAAATTATTAATAGGTGTTGGATACTTATTTTTACAATCTTCAATTGTAGATTTGGGAGACACTATTGCTTGAATACTTCTTCTCTTTGATGAGGATGATTCTTCTACAATTTTTGTAAGGGAACACTCTTACCCTCTTCATCATTCTCTACATGATCATTCATTCAAATTCGACATGAGTGTAGATACTTTGGAACAACATTTGTATGATCTATCTTCTTCTCTTATAGGAGATAATTGATTCTTTGAATTGTGTTTCGCATCAGTTTCTAAGATATTCCCAATTGTCATCTTCAACAGTGTATCCTAGAACACCTAATTTGATCATGACATCTTTCAACATTAACATGAAGACCATTGAGTAGACTTCATAGATATCATTCATTTTGACATTTCTTCCTACATGTTCCTTTTATGAATGGGAAGATATATTTCATTCAATTTTGGTATTTCTTGGGATTAATTTTGTTCAATGATTGTGGGCCATCCTCTAAATCGAGTTTCAAGCATCCGCCATTGGCTAGACATTCTGTAGGGAATACATGGTCCTTCCACTTCATTTATCTCTCTACTTTGGGGAGGTATTATTTTTGTCTCTAATTAGGGTGGTTATTTTTCTTATAAGGGGTTTCTTTTGGGATGGATCTCTAGATGTACATGGGTAGCTAACATGACCTTATTTTTTTGCACCCGCCATCTTTTCGCCCACCTAAGCTATGCTTAAGGGGGGTGTTAGTGTAGGTTTCTATTTCCTAGTTGGTTATTGATTTTTTGATTCCTACATTTTCCCTACACTTATAATTAATCTTACTTAGGAATAATAATGTAAGTATTAGTGTGAGTGGATGCAAGGTGTTGGTATCTTCCATGGGAGTTATACTTTCTTATTGTAGGCTATCATGGACAATTCTTCCCATTAGTGATATCTACCACCTCTCCTCTCTTTGTTTTTATATATGTACTCACTCCCCTCTCTTTCCATTCTATAGATATTTTATCTTTCTTTCTCCCAATGGTATTTTATCTTTGTAGCATTTGCATTTCTCTCTTAAAGACTATGTGTTGTTATTTTGATATTCTATCATAGATATTCACAATTTTATTTCTAATAATAATAATAATAATAATAATAATAATAATAATAATAATGATAATAATAATAATAATAATAATAATAATAATAATAATAATAATAATAATAATAATAATAAGATTTCACCAATGTTGAATGTTTTATTATTTACTAGAGATAACAGTATATATAAAAACATAACATTATAATATTGTATCCATTATTCAAATATAAGCTAAATGAAGATTTATTTTCTAGAGTAGGAAAACAATCACATCATAATGAACATAATCCCCAAGGTATAAATACCTTGAAATAACCTATAACCCCATTCAAATGAGATATTATGGCTTCACTATGCTCCACTATTCTCACCTATAGATTATTTTTATTATTTTATAGATCATAAATCTCTAATGGGAAATGCATATTCATGAGAAAATGTCTCTACCATAGTGAAATAGGTAATGTATCAATGATGAGTGATAATACAACAAGGGTAGTAAAATCTCCTGCTATGAAAGCATGAACACATTTTTTTTCACATTGCCACTTTTTGGACCCCTTTGATCTTGCACATACCCCACTTTTATACTATTCACAACTAAGGCAACAATCAATTAGATCAGCCTACTTAGATGTAACGTGTAAAATCATAATAGTCAACTCAAAATAATTCTTCAAGGCAGTGTAAAAGGAAAAGTGTGTTTTGTGAAGCATAACACCATGTCAGCACACCTTTTTGTCCATCCCAAATCAATGCTTATAGATTTGCATGCTACCATACTAACAAAAACATTATAGGTCAGCTCCAAATGATAAAACAATTAAGGCACACCAACACAAATTACTCAAATAATAATGGAGATTGTAAAAAACACTTGCATATGCTCAACATACCATCACTTGATATCAACAAATCCAAATCATTGACCTGGATCACCAAAATACTTGAAGGCAGAGGAATGCAACACATTCCTATAGACTATCAGCTCGTCACTCTACAGACCTGAACTCTAATCGACATAACTCCAAATACAAACCAAATGAGAATCTCAAAACTTAAGTATATCATGCATTTGCAACCACCAACATCATACTCCAAATGTAAGAAGTAATGAAACATATGCATCATAATGTAGACCAAAATCTGAATGAACTTTGACAAATTGTTCATGAGAATAGTCACATTTAACCAACACTAATTGTGAGCCATTTAGATCATCTCCAAAGATCTGAAAAAGATATATTAAAACTTGCTATACTATCTAAAATGACTATAATCAATCTTCGACCATCCGCATAACCACCAATATAATACAATATTACTACACTACTTTAGATCACATTTGGACCAAAGATAACAACAAAATACATATGCAAATCAACAAGTTTGACACCAATGAAAATAAAAACTCATGTTTGCAACAAAGTGACATTGTTGATGGGAATTGAGGTTGCATAAATGTAAGAGACTATGTATGTATTTGAGGTTGCACTCAATGAATTTGTAAGGAACTCTAAGGTGTGGCCACTAGAAGAATGAAATAATGAAGCATAGATGCTAGGTCATACAAATATATACACTCATAAAAGTACATCCATGTATGAAAATTATAATGCATATGTTAATTAGTGTTAGAAAATATAAATACATCATGAAAATCATATACCTAATAAGGAACCCTAGGCAAAATATTACATCATGATACAGCTTGCAAATATAATCATATTGTATAGCATCATCATGAGAGAAAAATGAATAATAATCATTTGAATCACAATATTAGATGATAGATCTAATATGGAATTAAAAATATAAAAATAATTAGATCTAAAATCCTAATGTAGCATGATCAAACCCTAGAATAAAACCCTAGGGGGTGCAAGAAAGCCGGGTTCACCAAACATGTAAGGAATTTTTTTTACCTACTTAAAAAAGTATTAGAGTACATGAAGACTCAATGTAATAATAAATGAATACAATAAGATAAAAGAGATATAAATTTAACTATTTGGAATAATTGCACTAACAATAAAAATGAAAATGGATTTATAAAATAATGACACTAAGCTCTTTCTTTGATGCTAACTTTTCTATGACATATGTTTCCAACCAGTTTACCTTGCACAAAAAAACAAGACTTATTATAAAAATGCCCTTTATTGTTGCCACAATTCACTTTCATAACTCAAGATATAAATGTTGGGAGAATAACTTCAACCTCCACAACCAAGAATATGAACATGATGCATCAATTGAAATGTGATTTTTGATCCAAACCTATTTTATATTTTTGAATTCTAATTCTTAATTATTTGAAATGTTTATCTACCTTGATTTAGTGAAAATGACAACACTGATAGAGATCTATGAGGATTTTTTCAATATATGATAATTCTGTATAAATTTAAGGACTCTATATAATGATAAAAGATATTAAGAATTCATTTAATATGTAAGGATTTTGATATAATGTTGATATAACAAAATAATACTTTGATATTCCTTGATTTGTACTAAATATGCACTACATTTTTCCTTGTTTACAAAATCATAACATATGTAATTCAAATATTTTCTCCTAGACTAAGTCATAATGACTAGCTAGAAGGCATGATCTACAAACTAAATTTTCTTATTTTTTTTAATAGTTAGGGTCACTTTTACAAATTAGAAAATTTAACTACTTTAATTTCATAATTGATATTTGAGAAAAGGAAATAGATGGATGTATTGAGGGTTAGGGTTAGCTCTTAGGATGTGTGCAAATGAAATCAAGATTACAAGTTCCACATAGAAATGCATCATTTTGCATATTGGTCATTATATTAAAGATAAGGATATCAAATTGAATCTAAAATAAAAGAGGAAAGGTGCAAGGTATGTAATTTCCAACATTACACATAAAGTTAGAATTTTGCTTGAAGACATTCTCTCTTTTTATTAGTGATTGTTATAGGCACGTAACTTAGGGGCACACCATCTTGTTTTTAAGCCTTTGATAAAAAAAATTGAGCCTTAAAAAATAAATAATCCTAGCCTCATTAATTTTACAAAGTTTGGAAAGGATGGTGTTAGTTATAATAAAATTTCATGGGATCGAATTACTCGTTTGAAAGAGAATATGCAACATATCATCAATATAAGAATGTCATTCATGACTCCATTATTATTCAATATAACATGTTAAGCATTTTTGTCCACCTAAGACCTTCAAAATGAATTATTTAATGGGCCAATTCTGTAATAAAGTCATTTAGATTCAGAATCAAATAGAAAATATTTTAGATAAGTGTCCTATCTTAACTAATATATAGATTTTGTCAAAGCCAAATTGAGGAATTGTGTTAATAAATCTATCATATTCAAGATACCTTTACTAATTTTTAAGTTGAACAGCTTGTGGTGCCAAATTTGGTAAACGAAAAATGAGTTGAAGCAAACTTTGATTGTTGAAATTAAGGAGGTTACATCCAACTTAGTAAGGTCCCTTATCACCATATAGTAGATGTGTAAAATGTAAAAATTGTCATTATTGTTGAGCCTAGTGTTAGGATTCAACAACTTCTTTTTCCTCTTGAAATCCTCATTTAATCAATAATAATGGTGGCAAAAGAATGAGAATGCAATCTTTCTCTCTTAGATTGAAAGTTATAGTTTACATTTTTTCTAAATTTCCTTTCTTCTATAATTTGTTTAACGTTCTTAAATAGTTTTCTTTTAGTTTCAATACATATCTTATGTAGTGTACAATATTGTTTTTCCAATTCTTTTATTGATACATCATTGGTGTAACATTTTTTTATAAATATATATTTTTTTATTAAAATGCCAAGAAAATTTCTAATATTTAAATGTTTTAAATATCTAAAATTAATTAAGAAAAATTGTAATATTTCTAATTCAAACAAATACCCATTAAATCCTTCTTTAAAATTATGAAATAACATTTTTAAATATTAAATATTATTTAGCCAATAAGCTTCGTAAGTGGACTTGAACTCTACAAATGACTAGTAAACGTGTCTCACATCATCAAATAGATTATTGATCACCTAAAAATAATTAAAAAGCATTGTAAAACCTTTGAAAAAATAATTGCTGAAAACTTTTGACCCAAAGTAGTTCCTAAGAGCCTTCACCTAGGAAAATGTCTCACACTAGAAAAATAACTTTTTCAAAATTAAAATTTCCTCACATAATTCCCCAAAACAAATTTTAACTTGCAACATCAATATTTAGTTAAAGACTACAAAAATCTTGTCTTGAGTTGAAGAATCTAGTAGTGCTAAAAAGTTGATAATTTTAGAGCTATTTTTTATTTATTGTGAAAACATTGAGGGAGAAGTTGTATGGAGATTGAATTTGATTGTTTCAATTTTAAAAAAATTGTGCTTGGCAGGGTTTCACAATATTTTTCCTACAACTCTACCTACTTTAGTTATTGGTATCATTGAGAGCATGACACCATTTGTGCATGATTGTGAGGTAAATCACTTGCCATAGTTTTGGTGAGACATTTTAAAGGAATTTGTATGTGACATGATTTTTTTGTGCATGTTCTATTTCATTATAAAACAATTATGTTGTTACTGTTAAATAGAGACATTGGTTCTATGTTTTTATCTATATTTATTTTCACATATGATATTATTATAATATCTAGTATTGGATACCTTGTTTCGATATTTTTATGGAGTGATTGTTAGAGTGAGCTTTGATTTTACGAAAGTGATAGGTGGGACTTTTTTAAACATCTTTTATCCATTTTAAAAGAATTAAGGATAAGGAAAATAATGATCATATGTAGGGAGAAGATGATGATGACATTCACTTGAATTTCCTATTGACACATCCTTTACACCTAAAATTAGAATTATTTATTAGTATTATCCCCAATAAATTACAAACCATAAAATTAGTATTATTAATAAATAAGTAGTCTCATTAGTACAATATATGACCATCTTTGTCGATAACTATAAGCAATGTTAATCACAAACTTCAATTAATATAAGGGCTATAGAGCAGTATAGTTCCTACCAAATGCTGGAAGAGTAGTGTTGGTGTTGTATGATTTGTTTATGTATAATGTTAAACATAAATGGTTTTCTTCTAAACATGTTATTGTTTTCCAATGCAATGTCAATTGTTTGATCTATGTCTCTATTAACTAGTTCACAATTGTCTACATCTATGATATTCTCTAATGATTTTATTTAACTATATCTTGCGAATGTATCAAAAATAAAAATTATAGAAATTTGTGATCTTTATGTTTTTGTCTATACTTCACCAACATATATTATTCTTCATTTTTGAGTTGGGATGTTTGCCATGAAGTTCAACTCGTTTGACTTTATCAAATTTTATTTTGATCTAATTACATTTTCATTTTTTCTAAGATTTTTTGAGCATGCAAAGTAGTAGTGGGAATCATTGTTTTAAATGGTGTGGGCACCTATATTGTGCTAGGATTTTTTAAATCCCAAGTTTTATAATTGTGAATATGTTTTATTAACTTTACCATTTTTTGTAATCTATAATCAAAAAATTTGTATTTAATCATGTAAGAACATGGGAGAATATTTTATTTTGAGACACAGAATGTTAATGGAGAAAGAGTTGAAGAAAATCAAAAGGGAAGAAGATAGAATTGGAGGAATAGGAATTTAGAGTGGAGTAGATTTAATAATAGGATTTTAAGAAGAGTTAAAACTTGAATAAAAATTAAATTATATATATTTAGGAATTCTATATATTTATCATAGAATATTTTTTAATTGAATGAAATTTATCTTATATTTGAAAAATAATTTAGATGTTCTCTAATGTATTAACAGTAACAATAGAAAATAGCATAAACTTATTATTTGAAAAAAGATTGTGATATTGACCAATGTATTGACACAAATAATACAAAACAACTTGCATTACATCCAAGTCTCATATTGCAACATAATAAAATGTGAAGCTTATTTTTCCATTGACAAGATAAACTATCCTTCAAAAAATCCAAACTAACGTTTTATTATCAATTTGATATAATAATATTTCGATGGCAATTTACCATAAATAAATCTAAAAAAAATAATGAGTTATCATGTTTTTCTTTGTTACTAATTTATCATTAATGATAGATTTCTACTTTTTTGTGATCCCTATACAAGATATTCACATTTGTAAGATGGTTTTCTTAAGATTCAAAAAACCAAAGCACAATATTAAATTTTAGCTCATATAGAATAGATAAACAATTGCATAACAAGCTATAAACATGATACTGTTGAAAAAATCATTGTCACCTGGATAAAAAGGTTGGAGAACAAGAGGGAAGCGCGTAAAACGAATTCGTCGCCTGAGAGATTCGAACTCTCGCGGGGAAACCCCATGTACTTAGCAGGCACACGCCTTAACCACTCGGCCAAAGCGACAGACGTTGTTATTTATAATATTTAAGTAAATTGATATTGTGTAGTACTTTAATTTTATCCCGCCAGCGTTCCCCGAATCTCAAACTTTGTGTTTTCTCATATGTTATGAATCTACTACAACATTATACATTTGATTTTTAATGCTCCTTTTATTTTTAATATTCGTGTTTTCTTTTAAAGTAAACTACTACTTCCATATGTACCGAGGGCCAAATGTTTTTAGTTTTCAAGAGGCGTTGGAAAATGTAAAAAATACACCCATTAAAAGTATATGAACTTTAAATTGTTAGAAAAGAGTTTAAGTTAATTAAATTTGTTTAAAAATATTATGTTTAATAAAGAATTAAGTATATGAGATTTTTAAAAAAAAAATTTCAGTAATAAAGTTTTGTTATTAGATTCATCTTAATTATTCATATCATATTATATTATATCAAACATATTTTAAACAATATAATTCATTATATAGTGTCTAACATATATTTGTACGTTCTTTTGATAAATTGAGAGATTTATTAAGATCTTTGTTTTGAAATAGAAAATGGACACTATTACATATCAAAAATAAAAATATATTATTAGTGACGATTTAAATAATTTAGGCACTCAAATAAACCAATCAATAAAACTAACACAACTTCCTTAATGAATAAAGAATTGAAAACTATAAGAATCCAATAATGGAGGCATTACACTATATTATAATTGAATACCTTAAATACATAAAATAACTCATAAAAAAATGCCAAACAATATATCACTCTTGTATAACTAACTGGAAATATAAAAAGAGGATAAGGAAGAAGGTAAGTTGAAGCAATAAGTAAACTGCTATATTACCATGTGTAATACAAATGTAAGCACCTTGCATAAATGCTAGCTAAAATCCACGCCTCTATGATTGACCTAATAGATAGCATATGAAACATTTGTGCAATGGTATATGAGTTAATATAATTGCTTAGTTGAGGCATATGATAGCATATAAGTTCACTATATTAATTAATGAATCAGAATCTTAGTACAAACTATTTACAATATGGTTTATGTATATTTATCTTTAAGGTTGTCTTGAACTATTATAATTAGATCACTTTGTATATCTAATCAATCTTCTATTTTAGTTCTAATGTAACTATTGAATATTCATGTAAAAATCACTCAAGCCTAGTATTTCATTACTTCTCGTGAGAGATAGCTAGAAATTATATCCTATGTAATCCACATTCACATATCTATCAAAATATTAGTCTTCTATAAATATTATTCTTACCCATGTTTTCTTTATGCATGATGCATGCAATTACAATAATAGGTAATATTATCATTAAATAGATAATATTATCTCAATGTAATCAAACATCATATTCTTCAAGTACTCTAGTAAGTGAAATGAAAAATATTATTTTTTCAATGTTTAGAATAATTCTATTTCATTTTCTAATGCATTTATCTAATTAGTTGATTTTAATTATTTTTTCTTATAAAGTAATAGAAGATATGTTGAACATTTCTCGATGTTAAGAGGGTGGGGGTGAGGGGTAGCGGAGGGGGGTTGAATCAACATATATTAAAACTTAATCAATTAAACCACTCAATTATCAGTTATTCCATTTATCACATGTGCAAATATAAAGAATTAAAAAACACAAGCAATCACACATGAACACCATGGTTTTATGTGGAAAACCCAATGAGGGAAAAGCCATGATAAGAACCATCCCACTATATGAAAAACAAGTTACAATATTTAGGATAAAGGCCAAGGAGCCCACTACCCCTTATGTGGACTTGCAAGACTAAGGAAAGCAATCTCACGGCAAGGTACAAAGACTTTCAAACACTGAAGATCACTTCTTCAAGGCAAGAAATGTTACTATAGCATCATAAAATTGCAACCTTTGCAATTTTGACTGCATTTTAGGCCCTCACCCTGACGACAGTGTTTCACTAGCCAATTGGGACCCCTTTCTGCCCTATTTCTTCAAATTTGCCTCTGTTTTAACCCTGGTATCATCTTAGGACCCTGTCCAAGCCCCAAAATAGGGCAATCCCCTCCCCCCCCCTTCCCTTTTGTGGCCCCAAAATGGCTCCATCCGACCCTTGGACCTAAATATGCTTCTGGGAATTAAATTCCCCCTATGTCAGCCTTTGATTAGAGGAGAATTAACCCTCCAAGGCAAGTATAAAAGGGAGCTTAATTCTCTCATTCGGATAAGAAGGATGATAGAGGTGAAAAAGAAAGAGGTCTTCGTTATCATCATCAAGTGTTCAAGTGTTCAAGCATTCAAGCATCCATCAAGTCTTCTTCTTCATGTGTCTTCTTCATTAATCCATTGGAGCAACATTACACCATTCATTTGCAAGCATGTGTGTGTGTGTTAAGGTTTTGTCATGTTACATGTCATTTCATGCAACACTTGTGATTACATTCAAGAAGCAAAGCAACCATCATCAACAAATTGTAGATCTACAAGGTATACATTTCTATTATTTACGTTTAAGAATTTGTAATTACTTTCTTTCAAGGTTGATTCCTCAACCAGGTTTTGACTAAGGCAAACCCCTATCCACAACCCTTCCCTTATTTTTTGTGTGTAGGTTGCAGGTGCGTAGTTGTAATTGCAGATTTAGGCTTCATTTGCAGAGATGGAAAAACCCTTTTCGACTCACGGATTTTTCGGAGGGCTAGGTGCAACTTCAACCAGGTCTCGATGAATTTTCTCCAAATTTGCAAGGAAGATCTATATAACAGTCTAAATATCTTAGATCCAAAGTTAAAGTGTGATCCTGAATCGGTAGCTCCTTATTTCACCCATTTTGTCTTCATTTTTTGCATAGTCAACAAGTCAACTCTTCTACTTACAAAAGAGGGTAAATTGCATTGCACCCTTGCAATTCACTTAGTATTCAGATCCTTATTCACTCTAGGGTTTGGATCTAGTGAATTCAACCCTTGTTTTGAATGTAAAGTATCTCCCAAGTGAAAATCATCCTAGTGATTTCCTTTCTCTCTCCTAGGTGGGGAATCACTAAGGTTCAATTTTCCACTTTACAGTTACATATGAAAGAGAGACATCAATATGAATGAACTATAGGAAACTGCATCCACTGATATGCTAATTACAGTTCACTACTAAAACACATCCGAAACTACTTTCATTACTAAACTATTGTACTTGTGAACCTTTGCACAAGTTCACATACACTTCACACAACACACACCTCATACATCCATCTACAAAATGATTGCATTCCTTTTATACCATTCACAACCAAAGAAACATCAATTAGGCCATCCTAATTAGATCTAACATGTAGGATCAAAATACTCGACCCAAAAACAATCTTCAATGTAATACAAAAGGCAAAAGGAAATGTGTGAAGCATCACACCATATTAGCACACCTCCCTGTCCATCCCAAATCAATGGATATAGATCGACATGCTATTGCATGGAGTAAAACATCATAGGTCAACTCCAAATGATAAAACGGTTAAGGCATACCAACACAACTTAAGTTACAATATGGACCACCAAAAAGACTGGCGGATGCTCAACTTGGCATCATTTGATATCAATAAATACAAATAATTAAACCACATCACCAAATACCTAAAGGAAAATGAATGTAATGCATTACTGTACACTATCACTCTGTCACTATATGAACTTGAAATCAAATTGACATAATACCAATTGTGGACCACTAAGATCATCTCCAAAGCTCTAAAAAAATTATATTACAACTTGATATATTGCATGAAGTCACTGTAGTTAGTCACTAACTATCCACATAACCACTAAACTATACCACTATTATTGAAATACCCCAAATCACATCCAGACAAAAGATATCACCGGATTACATATCTAGATAAACAAGTTTGACACAATGACAAACATAACTCATATTTACAATAATATCCCCCTTTGACATCAAAGACAAAGGGTGTCTCCTCAATACGACAAAACTCAATCTACAACATCTAATCATAACTCCCCCTATCCACAACATCTCCTCAAAACCAAAAGCCAAAACTGTACTCCAAAACACCATCTACATAACCACATATATACAAAGAAAATTTGTCTTACTTATAGGAACTTAAGAAACTTGCAGAGTAGGAGGCATAATGCCTTTATGGATGACCTTAAGCTATGACCATGTAGTTTTCCATTCATCTCCCACAGAGGCTAATAATACACATTGACATTCATCTTCAACAGAAGATCCTCTATCTCTTTGCAACTAACCAAAAATATTATTGATCTAAATTATAAGAGTCTTCAAGTAACTTCACCATACTAGTGAGCTTTAGGTCAACAAATTCTCTCAAAACAATAATTGTTTCTTTATCTTCTCCCTTTAATTATTGAGTAGATTCAACTTTAAGTATGAATTTTCCAACTGAACTTTGTCATTGCTATCAACATCTTTCTTTCAATCTATTGTAATAGAAAGTTTAACAATATGTTCCTCTACAATATCCATTTAGTCTTTAATCTCCTTTGTGGATACCAACTGGTGATGAGAAAACTAGTAAATGACCACTGCATCATCCACAATCTTCTAAAGAACACTTATACTATCTTTTAGTTGGGTGTGTGCATCCACACACCTATCTACTAACTCCTTTGTCCTCTTCTCCTCTACTCTTTTTTCTACATCCCTCAAAATTGTTGCTTCCAGGTTAGAAGCATGATCTTTTAAACCCTTAAGCAACATCTATAGCTACTGTGTATCACACAAGGATTCATGTAGCATAACCTCTGAAATTTTCTCATGAAGAAAATTCAATGTATCATTGATCAATTGTGTACAATCCATATGAGATATGGTAAACTTCTTCTGCATTGTATGATGGAGAATTTCACCTAGATGTAACATGTGGAGGGGTGATAATCAACTAAGGTCCATTTGACCTTGGGAGATAGGTCCCTAAAGTACCTTTGTAGTAACCATTTGTACAAACTTCATCTACAATAAAATATCTAGATGATCCAAAAGATTTTCCACCAGACATTCTCCTTTTCTCTTCTTCTATTGCCTTTTCTTTCTCTAGACTCTCCTTCTCCTTTGTCTTCTCCTCCTCCTTTATCTTCTCCTTTTCCTTTGTCTGCTCCTTCTCCCCTATCTTCTCCTTTTCTTCTATCTGATCCTTCTCCTAAATTAATTATACCACATTCTTATCTATATTCATCTAGTCATCTGAACTAGTTCTTAGACCTACATCTTCACCTTTCTTCTTCGGATCAACATCTTCATTAGTTTGCTCCTCTATTTTATTTTTCAGGCTAACACCACTACTTCTTGTGCCATGAGAATCGCCTTTTGTCATAGTTCCATTGTTTTCCTTCTCCAAAGGAGAACACAAAGTCCTCTTAAAATATTCTATAGCCTCAAGTGCAACATCTTCAATTTGTCTAACCATCCTTTGAATGTCATCCCAATCTAATCCCATTATGAAATCTACTCTTTCCTTAGTTTTTAATCTTGTATTGAGTGTCTGCACAATCTTACTTCTATCTTCCTTAGATAGAGGGCTACACACCATGTCCAATGCCCATGTCCTTATATTGGAAATTTTCATCATTGAATCCTTTCTCCTTACTATCATAGCTTCTAATAACTCATTGGGAAATTTGTCAGCAATGCCACTAATAGTCTTATCAAAGGTAATTAAATATTTTGTTATAGCCTTTTCAATTTTCTCTATATCATCTTGAGGGGACTCAACATATAACTGTTGGCATATGATGAAGCGGTGATAATACATGTTGTCATTGATGTCAATAAGTTCTCAAGCAGGTGAACCGGTATGAAGATTGGAAGTTGTTATGGTCAACTGGGATGGAGTGGACCAGTGTCGGGATTCACTAAGTGTGACTACCAATTGGTAGTCTCTGTTCAGCTCTAGGGTTACCAGTTTGGCTTGTGCAGTGTAACCGGTGCAACCGATGATGTTTTGTGATGAGTCAATTAAGAACAAGGATAAGGATCAAGATGCCACGTCAGCTGTGTGCACGTGAAGGATTTCTTTGAGGATCTTGCGCATGAAGATCGAATGCATTGAATGTCTACCTTAGGAATGTGTGTTTTTATTAGCGGTGTGTGAAGAGCGCATGATGGGTTATTGATTTCCAGATATGGTGAAGATTGGACGATGTAGAATGTATTGAGATCCGTTTTAGATTGTTTCATTCTATGTAATGTGTTTTGACGGTCGGGATTGGACCGCTTGTAATTCAAAACCTAAAATATTTAGGGTTTAGGGTTTATGCTACCAACCTAGTTGTTGTCTTTAAGGTTGATGAGTTTTGTTATTGCAGTTGTTGGAAAAAGTTGTGTTTGTGTCCGCGTGTTGGAGATTTGATACTTGCCAAACCAGAGTGAGGAATCTGCAGAGTGTGATTGCAGAAGAGAGGAAATGAAAAGGATCTGCCTTAGCAAGAAGTGTTGTTATCAGATTGGAGTGTCTTACCTGTTGTCTTCTAACCATTTCAACAGAAGGTAAGTCCCTTGACCGGGTAGCTTTAACAAGCTTTGTTGTAAATCCTCTAACTAGGTGGCTCAAGTTCATTGAGTTATTTAAATCCTCTAGCAAGGTAACTCTTAACAAGGTTTCAACCTTTAACAGGGTATATAGCCATCCCTTAACTAGGTGATCCCTAATAGGATCGATTCCTAACAAAACCTTTATTGTAAAGTCTTTAACCGGACTAGGCTCCAAATAGAGTGGACTTCAAAAGAGTTCACAAACAAGCTTGTGGGTATTCATCCCCATCATGGTTTTTCTCATTTGGGTTTCCACGTGAAAAATATGTGTTATGGGCTGTGAGTTTTTTTTCATGTGATGATTGTGTGAATCTGATTAAGTTAGATATGCATGCAGTGTTAAATGGTTGTGGTATTATTGATACAACTCATGCATGATTATATCGGTGAAGTAGTCATCAAGATTTGAGATCTATTGAATGATATCTAAAGTATTTTTGTTTAACCGATTTAGTTCTCTAAAGTATTTCTGTTTAACCGGTATTGCTATGGTTAAGTATAGTGTGAAGACAACAGGTTAGTTGTGTTTTAATATAATAAAGTGTTGAAGCAGTTTTTTTGTGTGTACTGATTCACCCCCCCCTCTCAGTACCAGTTAGGACCTTAGTAGTTCATCATTATTCATCAATTGGTATCAGAGCACATCTAGGTCCTCGGTAATATAAGCTTAACCGCTTGAGGGAAAAGATCCTGTTGCAATGATGAAGAGGGAAGGTCCTAAGTTCAAAAGGGACAACTTTAAAATATGGAAGGACAAAATGAAGATATATATCAAGAGTTTGGGTGCACAACACTGGAACTATGTTGAGAATGCCTATGTAATCCCCACTGGCACTCTAACCGATGATCAGAAAAGAGAGATACAATAAAATGGGCAAGTCATGGAAGCCCTCATTAGTAGCTTATTTGATGTAGAGTTCATTGATGTACAAGATAAGGACAATCCAAAAGAAGTATGGGACAAACTAGAATCGATTTATGGCGGTGATGAAAATGTCAAGTAGGATAAGGAAGAAAGCCTTAGAGGAAAGTTTGAAGATATGAGGATGGTTGAAGGATAGACCATTCAACAGTATGGCATAAGAATCAAGATAGTGGTTGGAGAGATCAAGAGCACTGGTGGAACAATTGATGATGCCATTATTGTCAGTAAAGTTTCGAGATCACTTTTACCAGTCTATGCAATCAGGGTTGCCGCTATTCAGGAGCTAAGTTCTATCGACAAAAACAAGGTATCTTTAGACTCTATTATTGCAAATTTGACTGCATATGAATTGAATAGCTATGATGGTAGTATTCATAAGACTGGGTCAGACTTTAGAGCGTCTTCTTCCTCCGCACCGACCAGGAAAGGAAAAGAGGCCAGTACCAGTTATGAATCCAGGCCAAGCAAAGATATGGACGATGAGGAGATTTTGATAGAGTTTGAAGCTCTTCTTTCCAAGAGACTTCCAAAAGGCACCGGAAAATACAAAGGTAAGATTCCTCTGAAGTTTTTTTCCTATAATAAGATAGGACATATAGTTGTTAATTGTCCTAACAATGACAATAAGGATAAACCAGAGAGGTTTAGGAAGTATAAAGGAGTAGGTAGGAGAAATTGTCTTGTTGCAGTGGATGAAGGTGTTACCGATGAGGAATCTGAGGATGAAGATAATGAGGACATAGTGCTTGTGGTTGTCAAGGAAGAGTTGTTTGACCAGAAAGCCCCTGTCTCACATATTGACAACTCTAACGAGTGGATCATTGATAGCGGGTGTTCTCACCACATGACTGGTGACTGGAGAAAGTTTTTGTCTCTTGAAGAATATGATGACAATGTTGTCCAGTTTGGAAATGATGCACCTTACATGGTGAAAGGAAAAAGATCCATCTCACTAAATGGAAAGAGCACTGCGGATGATGTCTACTGGGTGGAAGGCCTTAAGCATAATCTTTTGAGTGTTTCTCAACTGAACGACAAAGAACTCATACTGGAATTCAAAGGTGGAGTCTGTAGAATAATTGGAAAGAGTGGTGAACTTATTGCCACCAGTAAGAAGACCAGAGGAAACTTGTTTCAGGTGAATACCAAGATTAGTCAGTGCTTGATGGAAAAATTTGATGACAGTTGGATATGGCATAAGAGACTTTGTCATATAAATTTTGACAATATTGTAAAGGCTAGTAAGATCAAGGTAGTAAGAGGATTGTCTTTGCTGAACAAACTAGAGAATGCCTTGTGCAAAGAATGTCAACTTGGGAAGATGTCATCCTCAACATTCAAAGGTAAGTCTTTCTCAGCAGAGAACTTACTTGATCTAGTGCACACCGATCTATGGTCCGATGAAAACTAGAAGCATTCAGGGAGATCGATACTTCATGATTCTTACCGAAGATTTCTCAAGAATGATGTGGGTCACATTCTTGAAAGACAAATCTGAGGCATTTGGAAATTTCAAAGCCTTTAGAGCATTAGAGGAGAATGATAAAATGAATAAGGAGGGATTAGGGAGGTGAATTCACTTCTGATGAATTCAATAAGTACTATGAGGAGAACGAGATTAAGAGGCAATTGTCTGCCCCAAAGACACCACAACAGAATGACATAGCAGAAAGAAATAACAGGACTATGGTTGAAGCAGCCAAAACTATGTTGATCCAAGGCAATGTCGCTCACACATTTTGGAGGGAAGCAGTGAGCACTGTAGTCTATACCATGAACCGGGTACTCATTAAGAAAGGTAAAGACAAAACCCCCTATGAGTATTGGAATGGGAGAACTCCCAATGTGAGTTATTTCAAAGTGTTTGGGAGTAAATGCTATATCAGGAGAGGTGAGCACCTGAGTAAGTTTGATGCTAAGTGTGATTAAGGAATATTTCTAAGATATTCCACTAAAAGCAAAGCTCTCAAGTGCTACAACAACAGGAGTTAGAAGATTGTTGAGAGTATCAATGTTAGGGTTGATGAATCTCCTAAGAAGCCTGAGGAAACTGACAGAAAGGAAATGAAAGATGAACCGGGTTTAGCCTTTTGGGAACCAGTTAAGAAAGAAACAAGTGACAATAACTGCAAATACCTCAGTTTTTCTGTACTGGTAGAAGCTTCAGTGGGTGAAGAAGAAGATGAAGCGAAAAAAGAAGAGGAAAAGCAATCGGAACCTGCTACAGTCATTCCTAGGTATGTAAGACTGCATCATGATTCGAAGCAGGTCATAGGAGACAAAGATGCAAGAATACTTACAAGGAGAAAGGTGAAAGAAAATTCTTGCATGATTTCAAAATTTGAGCCTAAGACCACTAGAGAGGCACTTACCGATGAAGACTAATGGAGGAGGAGTTGGACCAGATAGAGAAGAATGCAACATGGTCCTTGGTACCCAGACCAGAACACAAGAATGTCATTGTTACCCAAATGGGTCTTCAGGAATAAGTTGAATGAAGAAGGCACAAAGGTAAGGAACAAGGCAAGACTTGTATGCAAGGGATATGCTCAGGAAGAAGGAGAAGACTATGGAGAAACCTTTGCCCCAATGGCTAGACTGGAAGGTGTTTGAATGATACTTGCATTTGTACCATTCAAGGAATTTAAGGTATACCAGATGGATGTGAAGTCTGCCCTCTTGAATGGAGTCCCGGAGGAAGAAGTGTATATTGAGCAACTAGATGGGTTTTCTTTGTCAGAAGATAGTGACATGGTGTGCAGATTACACAAGGCCCTGTATGGATTGAAACAGGCACCAAGGGCATGGTACAAATGGTTACACTCTCATCTTGTGAAGATAGGATTTCAGAGAACAAGTGAGGACAACAACATCTACCTGAAATTTGAAGGTGATTAGATTCTGATATGTGAAGTATTTGTAGATGATATAATCTTTGGTGGAGATGATGATATGAGTCATGCATTTGCAGATGAGATGAAAAAGGAGTTTGAGATGTCTTTGATTGAAGAGATAAAGTTTTTCATTGGTCTACAAATTCAGTAGATGAAAGATGGTATCTTCATTACCCAATCCAAGTATATGAAAGAGGTATTGAAGACCTTTGGCATGGAGGAGAGCAAACCAGTTGGAACGCCAATGGTGATCGACTACAAACTAACAAAGGAGGATGATACAACATTGGTGGATGAGAAGGAGTACCGTTCAATGATCAGTAAGTTTCACTATGTGGTGCACAACAGACCAGATATTGCTCATGTAGTGGGCATAGTGGCCCATTTTCAAAAGATTCCAAGAGAATCCCACTTGGTAGCGGCAAAGAGGATTCTTAGATACTTGAAAGGGACAGTTGATTATGGATTGTGGTATCCATACAATGGCGACTTTGATCTCAAAGTGTTTACTGATGCAGATTGGGCAAGTAATGTGGATGACCGGAAGAGCACAACTGGTGGAGCGTTCTACCTTGGTGGAAGACTAGTCTCGTGGATGAGCAAGAAGCAGAGTTGTATTTATCAAGAAGTGTTGTTATCAGATCAGAGTGTCTTACCTATTGTCTTCTATCCATTTCAACAAAAGGTAAATCCCTTGATTGGGTAGATTTAACAAGCTTTGTTGTAAATCCTCTAACCAGGTGGCTCAAGTTCATTGAGTTATTTAAATCCTCTAGCGAGGTAACTCTTAATAGGGTTTCAATCTTTAACAGGGTATATAGCCATCCCTTAACCGGGTGATCCCTAATAGGATCGGTTCCTAATAGAACCTTTATTGTAAAGTCTTTAACTGGACTAGGCTCCTAATAAAGCAGACTTCAAAAGAGTTCACAAACAAGCTTGTGGGTATTCATCCCCATCGTGGTTTTTCCAATTTGGGTTTCCATTTGAAAATTTTTTGTGTTATGGGTTGTGACTTTTTTTCATGTGATCATTGTGTGATTCTGATTAAGTTAAATATGCATGCAGTGTTAAATGGTTGTGGTATTATTGATACAACTCATGCATGATTATATCGGTGAAGTAGTCATCAAGATTTGAGATCTGTTGAATGTTGTCTGAAGTATTTTTGTTTAACCGATTTAGTTGTCTAAAGTATTTCTATTTAACCAGTATTTCTATGGTTAAGTATAGTGGTGAAGACAATCGGTTAGCTGTGTTTTAATATGATAAAGTGTTGAAGCAATTTTTTTGTGTGTACTGATTCACCTTCCCCCTCTCAGTACCAGTTAGGACCTTAGTAGTTCATCATTATTCATCAATAACTCTATAATATCATTGAATTAATTGCGTACACAAATAGAATTTATTAAACTATCAAGGTCAAATAGTTGATAATAACATCTACCAGAGGTGTATCTATTATCTTCTTCTTCATAGGTTTTTTCTTCTTCATTTGCTTCCTCTTCTTGGCTAGAGTCTCTACCAAAGGGACCAAATTTCTCTTCATTTCACTAAGAGTGGCATTATCCTCTTCACTCTCATAATCTTAAATCTTGATCTTTTTCCTTGTGTGCCTTTGTCTAATTACAAACTTTCCTTTTTTAAATTCTTCATTAGTGTTTCTCACAACTCCCTCAACCATAGGCTCCAAACCTTTATTTTCTCTTGTAGCCTCTTGTTTAGATCTTGGTTCTCTCAATATTTGCCAGCAATCTATTTGGGGTTCAAAAGGAACCAAAATTTATAAAAGGAGAGGCAAAGACTAACCTAGTCCTCTTGAATGCCTACTTCTCAAAGGCCTCTTCAACTATAGGTTGATTTTAAATTTTGATAGAGCTTCTCCAATCTCATTAGATGTCCTTTATCAACTTTATCCTTGATAATTTTGTTCAAGATCTATACAACAGTTATAAACCTCTCTTCATTTGGATCAACTTCCAACTTCAATAGAGTGTCACTATTATTTTCGACCTATTTTGAAGATACCTTATAAGGTAACTTAGGCAACCATACAGTCCTTGGTTCAATAATCTCTTTATAATTGTTGTCTCTACTCACTATAAAAGTAATCTCTTGAATTTTATAAACAATTCACTAGGAATCCTCCATCTAGCTTGCATCTTGTTTTGGAAACTTTTAAAGCATACCCAACATTGCTTTTTATACTCATCCACGCCATTGTTAAAGCTCTTAATATGTTGTTTGATTTGTACTCCAATAGGATGGAACTTGTTCCACACCTTATTCCCTACTCTCAGAAGCTCATTCATAAACATGAAAGCCAAACATATGATAAAAAACCCATACCTAAATGGATACTTTGTACTCTTGGTCTTCTCAAGGTTTTCAATCAATTTTTGTCTCAAAAGATCACATAGATCAAACTTTTTACCGTGAAGCACCATTTGATATGAAACATAGATCATGGTGGTGGTAGTAGAACCCTCCCATTTCTAGAAGTAAACCTTAAACGCCACTCCTTTTTTAACATACTTGATACTTGGATCAACTATATCTTCCAATATCATTAATCTCTTATCAAACACTAAACTAGTTAGCTGTGCAACCATCTCATTCTTCACCTTCATTACTCAGATAGTGCTAGTGGAGCACAACCCAATCAAGGCCCTAATGGAATCCTTCATGATTTTTTGAGGCCTATCAAGATACATCACATCATCATGAATCCAACTCAAAATTATCTAAGTACATGCATATTCATAGATAAAGTCAGGGAGATCCTTCCAAATGTTCAAACCTAGCTCTAAAATGTTCTTGTACAAAGTTTTGTATGTCATCAAATCATCTTCTACCCCTTGCTTCAATAATCATTGAACTTTACATGGCTTACCCCTATCAAGGGTGCATGAATATAAGTCCTAACATCTTCAGTATAAATAATGTCTATCAAAACCCTTAAAATGCTCCTTCCTTATCACTCACCATTGCCACAAAAGGACAAGGATTGAATAATGATTGTGGCTTCAAAGATGAATCAACAACAATCAAAGTAGTCATTATGCACCACACAAACTGAAATAGATAACCTAAGGTTTGTCTAAAAGCCTTGAATCACAATGTAACCCTAGAGAACTCTTTCACACTAAATAGCTCTTGAATTCACAAGATCACAAGTGATCAAATTAAATTCAAAAATCTAATTTATCTTTTGCATCCACCTACTTAGGTTTTTTCATTATAAATGCATATTACATTAAATTTTTCTTGAAAAATCAAACATGTTTGCAGATTGCCGCAAGCATATAGAATGCTCTAGAAAATACCTTCACAACACTTATCATGTCAAAAAAAATTCAACATCCAAATTGCAAGGGGGTTCATAAGATATTCAATTGTCTCTCCCCCTTAGACAATGCATATTCTCTAGTTTTTGTAGGCGGTATTTGCACCATCAGTAGGTATAGACCCATCCACTACCTTTCCTTCCATATTATCATCAAATTTAGTCACCCATGTCATCATCATCTTCTCCTTTTCTTCATTGACATCAATCTTATTAATCAGACCAAAAGTCTTCTCACTCTCTCCTCTACAAAATCTAGTAATATGTCCCAATTTATTGCAATTATAACAAATTGAAATTTGTTGTAAACCATCTCCACTCCTTTTGAAATTAGACCCACACTCAATAGCCTTGTGACCATATTTTTTGCATGCATAACAATATCTATTGAAAGATTGATAAAATCTACAATAGTTTGTATATCCATTCTAGAAACAACTTTTGATCTATTTCTACAATAGTTTGCATATCCATTCCACACCATCTCACTTCTTCACTCATTTGTCTTATGTCCAAACTTATTGTAAGAGTAGCATTGACCATTAAATGACTGAGATCTAATCTAATTTACACATTTACTAGCTCCATGTCTAAATGTATTGCATGAAATATAGTTTTCATTAAAGGATGATGAATACCTAGTTTGAGCATGACAATGCTTCCTAAAGTCCTTGTATAGTCTTCTTCAATTCATCCTTGACCTTTTCCTTTTTTTTAATTTTATTAGAGATTGTTGGAAGTATGCTACAAATATGTGCTTGAGAGATATCTAAGATATGTGGAGTCATTGATGTCAACATATTTCTTTGTCTGTGGTATTGTTGCAATGAAGTTCAGTGAGTTCGTTTGTTCAACATGATGATGATCTGAGTTTTCAGATTAAAGGGTTTGTAGAGGATTGTCTATAGTTTATTTAGTTCAGGTTTAAGTGGTTTGCATGAAGATTTGAGTGAGTTATGGGTATTTGTGTTGCGACTAGTTTTTCAGTTGTTTAATGGTGATAGAGTATCAATATTTTGATCTACATTCCTACATATTGTAATATCTTGATTTGTGGATTTGGAGATATGTTTGGGACGTTGATGTGTATCCTCAATTCAAGCGGTTCGTGGTTTGGTTCTCTACAAGTTATTTTTCTAGGTTGATAGTCATTGCAGTTAGTGTTTTTGAGGTTTAGTATAATGATGATATGATTCTAGTAATTTGTGTTGGTACAGATGTTGTGGTGGTAATTTATGATGCTTGTGGATGTTTCCTGGATTGTGTGCCTTTTGTGTTGGTGGTCCGCATTGATCATTGATCCCGTAATTGATTATTTTCTCCAGTGTGTTAGTGTTCTTCATATTTGTGGTTGACTGGATGCTTGTAGCATGTTGCAGATGTTCGATGCATAATTATTTGAGGTGTTTCATGTTCAAGGCATGTGATATGGGTTTGTGCTATGTCTTGGCTGATATTTCTTGGTTCACATGTGATAATGTAGCATGTGTGATTATATTTTTGTAATAAGGTGGTGAGTGTTGAGCTGACCTTGAAAGATAGGTTGGTGTCATGTATAAATAAATGTAATATATTTGTAATTAAGTATGTGTATCGATGAGAATCAAAATGCATGTGCATTGAATGTATACATATTTTAGAGGTGAAAAAGAGTGAAGGTGAAATTTGTTATGTGCTTAAATGGAACTGTAACTAGGCATTAGGAGATGCTTTTTTCTAGTTCATGATCTTCCAGATGTGATTTGAATCTGTTTGTAAGACAACGAGTCTTCCCTAGGTTGTAACCCTTGTTGTTTTTGAGTAGTGAGCTCTGGGCAATGTGCCTAAATGCATGGGAATTCCCTATTCTAATAATTCTATACTTAAAACAATGTATAATCATATTGTGGGTAGGTTCCCACCATGGTTTTTCTCTTGACCGAGTTTTCCACGTCAAAAATCTTGGCGTTATGTGTGTTCATGTTGTGTTGTTAATTTATGCTTTCATGGTTAATTATTAGATCTAAGAATAAGTTTAATTTGTGTAAGTTTTTGTGACAATTGATTCACCCTTGACCCCCCTCTTAGTTGTCTGCCCTATTTTCTTTAGCTTTATCCTCTTTGTTGGGAGTCTTAGAGCTTTCACCTTTTTCAAAACAAAGTTTTCTTTTATATTTAGTTTGCATATGAGCACTTAGCATCACATCAAGCATTTAATTTCCACCTTTAAGCTTCAATCCCTTGGCAATTTGCCATTTTTCTTTATTTAAATATTTCCTCAACATGTTCACTTATTCAAGTTTGATACATTCTTCAGATTTGATATGTATCTTTATTTCAAGATCATCAATGGTTTTCCTTCCATCTTCAACTTGCTTTCTTAGATAACCAATGCATTCTTCTGCTTTCTTGTTCTTTCCTCTATTTTCATCTAGATAAAAAAGAACAACTCTTACTTCTTCTTCAGGATATACAACTACATCAATATCCCATTCATGTTGTTCTGTAGCATCCAAATCTTTGGATTCAAACATTGTGCTCAAGTCTTGAATGTACCTCATCTATTCAACAATCTATTTAGGAACCTTGCTTTGAAACCAATCAATGAACAATTTCAGATGTTGAGAGGAGGGGTGAATAAAAAAATATTAAAACTTAACTAATTTAACCACTCAATTATCATTCATTCCATTTACCACATGTTTAGAAATAAAGCACTAAAAAAAAAACCATCACACATGAACACCAATATTTTACATGGTAGACCCAATAAGGTAAAAACCACTGTGAGAAATATCCCATTATATGAATAATAGGTTACAATGTTTAGACTCAAGGCCAAGTAGCTCACTGCCACTGATGTGGACTTGTAAGACTAAGGTGGATGACCTTAGGGAAATGTACAAAGACTTGCAAACATTGAAGATCACTTCTTCAAGGCAATATACATTACATATGAAAGAAAAACATTAGTATGAATGAACTTTAGGAAACCACATCCATTGATGTGTTGATTACAATTCATTGTTAAAACACATCTAAAACTACTTTCATTACTATACTATTGTACTTGCAAAACTTTGCACAACTTCACATACACTTAACAACACACACAACTCATACATACATCTATAAAATTATTTCATTTCTTTTATACCATTCACAATCAAAGCAACATCAATTAGGTCAACCTAATTATATGTAACGTGTATGATCAAAATAGTCAGCCCACAAAATATCTTTAATTAAATGCAAAATTCAAAATAAAATGTGTGAAGTATCACACCATATTGATACGCCTTCTTGTCCATCACAAATTAATGCCTATAGATCCACACACTACTGTACATACCAAAACATTATAGGTTGGCTCCAAATGATAAAATGGTTAAGGCATACCAACACAACTTACTCAAGTTACAATGAAGACCACCAAAAATACTTGTGGATGCTCAACATAGCATCATTTGATATCAAAAAATATAAATCATTGAGCCGCATCACCAAAGACTTTAAGGTAGAGGAATGAAATGCCTTCCTATACATTGTCACTCTTTTACTATATAAAACTAAACTCAAATCAACAAAAATCCAATTGTAGATCTCTAAGATCATCTCCAAAACTTTGGAAAATGCTATATTATAACTTGACATACCATTCAAAGTGACTGAAATTAGTCACCAACTATCCACAAAACCATTGAACTACGCCAATGTTATTGCACTACTCAAAATCACATATAGACCAAAGATATCGCTAGTTACATATGTTAGGATTCCCAAAGATACTGAGAGGGGGGGGGGGTGAATCAATATCTAACCGGTTATAGAATTTACTTGAATTAAAACATGTAAAGCTTATCAATACTGTATACTGGTAAACCAAAAATAATGCAGTAAACAAAGATAACAACAACCACATGAAAATCACACCATAACACAGTAGTTTAACGAGGAAACCTGGTGTGGGAAAAACCTCGGTGGGATTTGTGACCCACAATATTCACTTATTGGCCAATAAGAGAATATTACTGTTACAATAGGGGCCTGCACATGCAGGAAGGCCAAGTGCCCAGAGCTCACTACTCAAATACAAAATAAGAAGTCACATTGACTTACAAAATGGATTATACAAATCCAATGTCTTGTATTGATTCAAAATAGCATCTGCTATGCTAGATCCAGTACCGGTTTTAGCTTTGTTGCATACATAAACCCTTAACCTATAATTCATATAATAGGTCTGCCTTATTTCGCCTATCACATTATCCTTCCTTACTTTATTACAAAATGTTCTACAATGATCTCATACATATATGAGTCATATTACAACTCGCCATGTCGGCTTACAATGATTTTACAATTAATTACAAAATACATTATTAACAAAATTCTTGTCGGCCAAGGTGCTGGTATCCTTCCTTTGTCTGTCGGTGACCTGTGTGCCAGTGTAGAGTCTATCGTTTCCGGTGCCGGTATATTGTCTTGCCAGTATCATATGATTGCAAGGTTGCCATCAATGACAAAACCTTCAATCACCTACAATTTCTCATTGGAGTGTGCATTTGCCAACAACATATTTAGATCAACAAGTTTGACATCAATGACAAAAAGAACTCATATTTGCAACAAGATAATGAAACATTAAACTTTATGAAAGACAAATAAATAATAGAATTGTAAAAGGAATTGAAACTAAAATTACACTCTAGAAAATGGGCAAATAAAATGGTTAGAGAAAACTTGTCTGAAAATTTGGTGATAACATAAGACTAGAAGAATGTTTTTGAATGTTCATGTATTTTATTAGATTGAAGGAGCTGAATTTGTAAGTGTATCAAGTAGACCTCACCTAATCATCACTGAGGGGACCCAACATGCACTCTATTATTTAGAGGTAATGCTCATGACTTGTATGGTTACTTTAGTTATCTTTGAACCTCAAATTACCATTCTTTATCTCTTTATTATTGCAAGTCATATTCTTGATTATGAAACTAATGCAAGAGAGTACTAAGATGTCTAAGAAATATTACATCACCAAATAATATTTTATTTTCCTTTTATAGCATCATAAATTGCATCCTTATGCAATTTCTTGCTCATCTAGGCCCTATTTTGGTATTTATGACCTCTTGCCACCAATCTTTTTCATCACAACTCAATTCCATATGTCATTTTGGCTTCTCCTTCTCATTTTGGACCTCAAGTCACAATTTGAGGCCACATTGAGGAGAGTAGGTCTCTTAGGGTGACCCACTCCCTAATTTTTGGCTCCAAATTCAAATCACAACACACTTGGCTAGGTTGAGGCGGGAATATTTTCCCATGTTGGCCTACTTCAAGTTTTGCACCCCTAAATGCATAGGAGAGGTATATAAGCAAGGTATCCTCCCTCATTTTGGGTAATAATGAATCATGAAATAAGCACATGAGGAGAACTATATGTTGGAAATTTGGAGGAATTAATTATGTGTTGCATTGATGTTTTGTCATTGATGTCAACACTAGCTTTTTGGATGCTTTACCGACACCCTTATGGTCCCGGTATGTTGAGTGGTTCCTGGTTGGTTTGGATCCAGCATGATCCGGTAGGCTCTAGTATGGTTTGGTTATGGAATTGGCTTATTCATGACACTCATGTTCATATTCAATAAGTTGGTTTTGGTTTGGTGATCAGATGCTATCTTGCTTGCTTGGAAGCTTGGCTTGTGGTTCCGGCGAGGGTTTCACCGATAGAGCATTGTTGAAGATATTTGATGATATGCATAAGTGGTGTTGGTGTAGCTTCTGGTGGAGATTTAAGATGTTGTTGGTGATCATGTTTGAGGCTTGGCTGATGGAGATCATTGCTTTAGTGTGGGGACCTATATTGGGTCCTTGTTAATCTAGATTACGGACTGGCTTAATGTAATGTGTGGATTGGAACTCTCGATGTGTTTCCAAGATGTCTTATGTGTTGGATATTATTTTTTTGGTCTAAGGCCGACATGTTTTGTAATTATGTAATTGGTTTATTGTCTGGTGGCCAACCTAATTGTTTGTGGTCGAGGGTTTTTATATATAGATGTAAGATCTCATTGTAGATCAGATATGGGTTATGGGTTTATGAGATTGTCTGTGCGAATAATGTAATAATCATTTAGGCAAAGGACTTGGTCAATCATTGGAGATCGAGTTGGGTTTATGTAAGAGGCTTTAGTCCTCCGATATTGAGCTTAACCAGAACTGTACTCAGGCATAGGAGATGCTATCTTTGTAGTTCAAACACTTTTTTTGGATTGTAGTATGGATTTCTATGTAGTCAGTGAGACTCATTTTGTGATGAGCAGTGCACTCTAGGTTGTTGGCCTTCCTGCAAGTGCAGGCCCCTCAATTGTAATTCACATACTTACTACAAAAGTATTATCTAACTGTGGGTAGGCTTCCCACCTTGGTTTTTCCCTTTATTGGGTTTTCCATATATAAATCTTGGTGTCATGTGGATGGTATTTATTTTGTGATTATTTTTTATGCTTAATTGGTTTAGCTTCTATTTCGGTATTTGGTTTAAGCATTCCAGTATTAATGTTTTGGGTTCTGCTATTAAAGTTTTAATTACTAAGTGTTCTAGTAATCTATGACAACTGATTCACCCCCCCCTCTCAGTTGTCTTCCGGTTATTTGAATTGTCTAACAATTGGTATCATAGCTTTGGTCCTCTTTGCAAAAAGCTTAACCACTTGAGGAATATCCTATGGCAACTAATAGTTCAAGTTCATCCAGTTCATCTGGATTTATCTTTCAGAGAGATATCCCCAAGCTTGATGGAACAAATTACACAGTATGTAAGATTTGGATGGAGACTCATCTGAGATGTCTTGGCAAGAAGATTTGGGAGATCACACAGATTGGTGTTATACCTCATAATCTAACATCTGGCAATCCTCCTCTGGCAAACCTAGATAAGGAGCTTGAGAATGATTGTAGAGCAAGAGAATACCTCTCATGTGCACTTTCAGATCAACAAATAATAGGATTGATTGACAAATCATCTAGAAAGGCTATATGGGATAAGTTGGAGACTCTTAATGAAGGTGACCCTACAGTGAAGATTGGTAATCTTGATGGTTACCGGGTGAGATATGAGAATCTAAAGATGGAAGAAGATGAAAGGATTACTGCATTCATGAAAAGGGTAAATGAGATTGTTATGGGAATTGAATGTTGTGGTGGAACTCTGAGTGAAGATGAAATTATTTCTAAAGTTTTGAGAGCCCTACCACCAGCTTACAAGATGAAGGCTACTGCTATTAATAAGTTGAGAACAATGACTAATACATCTATCAATAGAGATACCTTGGTTGGGAAATTATCTACTTTTGAAATTGAAGAATTTGGACCTTCTAGAGTTGTGAAGACTGAACCTTCTTTTCATGTATCTACATCAGCAACCAGTAAGCAAGATTAGAAAGCTTTATATGAAAATGAATTGGATGATATGAAGAGAGAAGATGAAGAATTTGAGTAGCTTGAAGCCCTATTTGCTAGAAGAGTACCTAAATGATTGATAGGAAGTAAGTATGAAGGAAAATCACCTTTTAAATGTTTTGCATGTAATAAGATTGGTCATTTTGCATCTAGATGTCCTAAAAGGAATTCAAGATTTGAAGAAAGAGTTAGAAGATATTTTAAGCCTAACCCTGGATATCAGAACAAGTATAAGAATAGGAAAAATAGAGACAAATCATGCTACATAGCAGATGAGGAAGGCATTACTAATTCTAATGATGAACTGACAAAAGCTCTGCTAGTGGTTCCGACAATGGGAAGGAATGGGTGTTCCTGGCTATCAAGGAAGATATTCCAACACTGGGAGAGAATGTACCTAAAGAGAAGGCACTTGCTGCTAAAATTGAAGACAAGGATGAATGGGTAATTGACAGTGGTTGTTCACATCATATGACTAAAGATAAAGGGAAGTTTCTATCTTTGTAAGAATTTGATGGCGGTCTGGTTAGATCTGGATATGACAAAGCATGTATGATCAAAGGAAAAGGAACTATATCATTGGATGGTAAGAACAATACTGACAATATTTATTATGTTGAAGGTTTAAGGCATAATATTTTAAGTGTAGGAAAATTGGTGGATAAGGGATTTCAATTATAGTTCAAGGATGGAAAATGCAAAATCATTAACAAATATAGTTTGGATATTGCAACCGGTACATAGACAAAAGGTAATATATTTCATTTGAATTCCAGTGAGAAGACATGTTTGATTGTACAAATTGATGAGAGTTGGCTATGGCATAAAAGGTTGTGTCATGTGAATTTTGATTGCATTGTGAAGATCAATTCAAATAAGGCAGTTAGAGATATACCTAAGATTGTGAAGCCCTATAATTTGGTATGTAAAGAATGTCAAATGGGTAAACAATTCAAAACCTCTTTTAGGAGTATACAAGATAAATTTAATGATGTTATTGATCTTATTCATACTAATTTGTGTGGTCTTGCTAGAGTTAAAATTTTTCAAGGTGATAGATATTTCATGCTAATCATTGATGATTATTCTAAAATAATGTGGGTTACTTTTCTAAGGGAAAAATTTGAATCATTTGAAAAGTTTAAAATCTTTAAGGCTAAAGTGGAAACTAAGATAGGATTGAAGATTAAATGTTTGAGGTCAGATCATGATGGAGAATTCACATCTGATGAGTTTAATAACTTTTGTTAAAAGCATGGTATAAGAAGACAATTTTCTGCTCCTTGGACACCTCAACAGAATGAAGTTGTGGAAAGGAAGATCAAAACTATCTTGGATGATGCTAGAACAATGATGATGGAAGCTAGTCTAACTCATATCTACTGGAGAAAAGAAGTGAGCACAACGGTTTATACATTCAACAGAGTACATATCAAAGGAGAAACTGGTAAGACACCTTATGAATTATGATTTGGTAATACACCTACAGTTAAGTATTTCATAATCTTTGGTAGTAAATGTTATATCAGGAGAGATGATATCATTGGGAAATTTGATCCTAGATGTGATGAAGGCATATTTCTTGGTTATTCTAATGAAAGCAAGGCATATAAATGTTATAACAAGAGATTGAAGAGAATTGTGGAAAGTGCTAATGTCAAAGTGGATGAGCTGAATAGAGGTCAAATCAGAGTTTATGAGAAGAAATCGACAATGAAAATGATTATATCTGAACTGGTAGCACTTTTACCAAAATAGAGTGTTGAACCAGTTACTCCGACAATATCAGAAAATTCTACAGTAATTGAAGAACCGGGAAGAGGAACAAAGATTCATAAAACTCCTAGGTATGTGAGATTGAATCTTTCAAAAGATCAGATCATTGGGGATAAGAACAATAGAGTAATGACAAGAAGATGACTGACAATTAATGAGGTATGTTTAATTTCTCAAGTTGAACCGGTATCAGTAATTGAGACATCTAATGATGAATATTGGTTGAAAGATATGGAAGAAGAATTAGATCAAATTGAGAAAAATAACACATGGACTTTGGTTCCCCGACCTAAAAATAAGAATGTTATTGGAACTAAATGGGTTTTTTAGGAATAAATTGAATGTGATGGTTAAGTTGTAAGGGATAAGGCTAGATTGGTTTGTAAAGGATATTCTTAGAAGGAAGGAATTGATTATGGAGAGACTTTTGCACCTATAGCTAGGAATGAAGCTATAAGATTATTTCTTGCCTGTGATGCCCAAACAAACTACAAGGTTTATCAGATGAATGTTAAGTGTGCATTTTTGAATGGGGATATTGATGAGGAAGTTTATATTGAGCAACATGATGGTTTTTCACTATCAAATGATACAAACATGGTTTGTAGGTTAAGGAAAGCTTTATATGGATTGAAACAAGCACCTCAAGATTGGTATGCAAGGTTGGATAAATATCTTTTGAAGCTTGGTTTTACCAAGCGTAATGCTGACAGTAATTTATATTATAAGATCAGTGATGATGATATACTGATTATTGAAGTATTTGTTGATGACATTATTTTTGGAGGTGAAGATAAGCTATGCATGGAATTTTCTAAGAATATGGAGAAAGAATTTGAAATGTCTATGATTGGGGAAATGAAATTTTTCTTAGGTTTGCAGATTACTCAATCCGATAAAGGTTTTTTCATCTGTCAAACTAAGTACGATAGAGACTTATTGAAGAAATTTGATTTGGAAGATTCTAAACCAATAAGTACTCCCATGGTTACAAGTGAGAAATTGACAAGAAAAGATGTTTTTGCACCGGTAAATCCTACAAGATACAAATATATGATTGGAGGTCTTCTTTATTTGACTCTGACTAGGCCTGACATAATGAATGTTTTTTGTATTGCATCTAGATTTCAGAGTGATCCTAGAGAAAATCATGAGAGTACGGTGAAAAGGATTTTTAGATACTTACAAGGTACATCAGAATATGGTTTGTGGTACCCTAAGGATGATGACTTTACTTTATGTGTATATACAAATGCTGATTGGGCTAGAGATGTTGATGACCAGAAAAGTACTTCCAGTGGAGCTTTCTTTCTTGGAAAGAAGTTGGTTTCATGGATCAACAAGAAGTAGTCATGTACCTCTTTATCTACTATTGAAGTTGAGTATGTTGCTGTTGCTACTAACTGTAAAAAAGTTCTATGGATGAAGCAAATGTTGAAGGATATAAAGGTGGATTGTAATGAACCGGTAGTTAATCACTATGATAAGTCTGATGTTATTGATATATCAAAGAATCTGATATTTCATTCTAAGACAAAGCACATATCTATCAAGTACAAATTTTTGAAGGAAAAGGTGGAAGCAAATGAAGTTAGACTAGTTTATGTGAACACTAAAGAGAAGATTGCAAATATCTTCACTAAACCTTTGCCTTAGGAATCATTTGAGTACTTTAGAGACAGCTTAGGGGTTTCTGCCCCTCAGGTAGAGACTTGATTGATACGGTTTGACATCAATCCAGTATGCATTATTAGATATATTTTTCATTCCGACATTGATGTGGGGATGCTACTACTCAGGGGGAGTAGTCACCTTTATGATTCAATGGTTTATGATTTTGCTTTGATATTTTTGTCAGATTTCTTGCATTGATGTCAAAGGGGGAGAGATATTGATGTGAAAAAGAAAAACTTAAGGAGTTGTATATGTTAGGGGGAGAGATATATGTGTAATTCAGAGCTTTACATAGATATCATTAATAGGGGGAGTTTGGTCTTTGTTCTAGAACTTCATTACTACATCTGTATGTGGGAGATTGCTGGTTGTCTTCCATTGGGGGAGACTTGTTTGGCATTTCTTGGTACTTAGATGTTTTTCACATCTAGTGTTTCCATCAATGCAAAAGGGGGAGATTGTTGGCCATTTGGAGAAATTTATTATGTTTTGCATTGATGTTTTGTCATTGATGTCATTACTAGTTGTTTGGATGCTTTACTGACACCCTTATGGCCCTAGTAGGTTGAGTGGTTTCTGGTTGGTTTGGATCTGGCATGATCTGGTAGGCTCTGGTATGGTTTTATTATGGAATTGTCTTATTCATGATACTCTTGTTCATATTCAGTAAGCTGGTTTTGGTCTGGTGATCAGATGCTATCCTTTTTGCTTGGAAGCTTGGCTTGTGGTTCTGGCAAGGGTTTCACCGACAAAGCAATGTTGAAGATATTTGATGATATGCATAAGTGGTGTTGGTGCAGCTTCTGGTGGAGATTCAGGATGCTGTTGGTGATGATTTTGAGGCTTGGCTGATGGAGATCTTTGCTTTAGCACGTGGACCTATATTGGGTCCTAGTTGATCTAGGTTATGGACAAGCTTAATGTAACATGTGGATTGGACATCTCGATGTGTTTCCGGGATGTCTTATGTGCTGGATATTATTTGTTTGGTCTAAGACCAACATATTTTATAATTATGTAATTGTTTTATTGTATGGTGGCCGACCTAATTGTTTGTGGTTGATGGTTTGTATATATAGATGTAAGATCACATTGTAGATCAGATATGCGTTATGGGTTTATGGGATTGTCTGTGTGAATAATATAATAATCATTCAGGCAGAGGTTTTGGTCGATCATTGGAGATCGAGTTGGGTTTATGTAAGAGGATTTAGTCCTCTGATATTGAGCTTAACTGGAATTGTACTCAGGCATAGGAGATGCTATCTTTGTAGTTCAAACACTTCTTCTAGATTGTATTCTGGATTTATATGAAGTCAGTGAGTCTCCTTTTTGTGATGAGCAGTGCACTCTAGGCCATTGGCCTTCTTGCAAGTGTAGGCCCCTCAATTTTAATTCACATACTTACTACAAAAGTATTATCTAACTATGGGTAGGCTTCCCACCGTGGTTTTTCCCTTTATCGGGTTTTCCACGTATAAATCTTGGTGTCATGTGGATGGTATTATTTTGTGATTATTATTTATGCTTAATTGGTTTAACTTCTATTCTAGTATTTGGTTTCAGCATTCTGGTATTAATGCTTTGGGTTCCAATATTAAATTTTTAATTGCTAAATGTTCTGGTAATCTGTGACAACTAATTCACCACCCCCTCTCAGTTGTCTTGTGGTTATTTGAATTATCTAACACTATAGATAATTTAATTCAAGCATTCAAGGCATTTCATCCCACTCTATTCTTGATTGTGGCAATATTCAACAACCTTTATGCAAACATGTCTTTTGTGATGTCCATTTAGGTATTTTGTGTGGAGCCATGCTATTCCAACAACATTTGTGATCTTCAAATAAATATTTTCTATAGTCACATAAATCTGTCCACTTAATTAAATGAATACTTAGTATTTATTTGATTATTTAACCATCAATTAATGAATTAATTAAATTAATATTTAATTAATTCATCTTAACCCTCTTCTCCTATTAATTAAATAAATTATTCAATTTATTTGATTTAATTCACTTAACCAAATTCAGACCATTAATTAAATAAATAAATCATATTTGTTTAATTAAATCTTCTCTCACATTTAAATAAATTAATATTTATTTAAATCCCCCAAAATCCCACCTCTCACATTTAAATAAATAATTTATTTAAATCACCTTTATCCTCCCCCCACTTGTATTTTCCTACAAATGCAAGTTGCACAATTATTTTAAATAAATAATTTATTTAAAATCACCTTTATCCTCCACCCACTTGTATTTTCCTACAAATGCAAGTTGCACAATTATTTTAAATAAATCATTTATTTAAATCACCTTTATCTTCCACCCACTTGTATTTTCCTACAAAAGCAAGTTGCACAACTATTTTAAATAAATTATTTATTTAAAATCCTATTTATCCTCACCCACTTGAAACCTTTAATGGTTTCCCTTAAAGTATTCAAACTTGATGGCTTTAAAGTCTTCAAACTTGATGGCTTCCTTCTATAGTCTTCTTAAGACTTTAATGGTTTTCCTTAAAGTCTTCAAGCCTTTAATGGTTTACCTCAAAGTCATCAAGCATTTTAATGCTTTATCTTCATTTTTCTCATTTAAATAAATTAATATTTATTTGAATATTTATCCAAATGCAAATTACACCATTTAATTGAAATAAATGATTTTATTTTAATTGAAAATACCAAAATTTCTCCCACTTGCATGCCTAAACCCCTTCTAGAATTTTCTAATCACTTCTAAATAACCTAACCCCTTCTCTAAACTTTGTCACATTCCTAAGCAAAAGGGAAGTCACTTCTCAAACCCTCAAAGTCTTTGATAACCATTAAAGGCTTTCAACCTTCAACCACTAAATGGCTCAAAGTCTTTGATAACCATTGAAGGCTTTCAACCTTCAACCACTTAATCCCCAAAGTCTCCAATAACCATTAATGGTTAATTCAAACCCTCCCACATGGTTAAAACATTTGTTTTGACTCAACCTCTACCCAACCCAAAGGTCTCATCAGGCCATTAATGCTTTGACCATGATTATCTCTTAAACATTTGCACAAAGGTTTATCCTTGGATTAACTCTTAATCTAGTGGGTAATCTTAATTTGGACTTGACCCTTAGCCTCTAGATAACCATGAGGTCTTCTCAGGCCTTTAATGCCTCCAACCTCTTCTCTCAACCCAATCCTATGTTGACACTTGTCACCATTTTATTGATGCCAATTGTGCACATGGATCCCCAACTTTCAAACTTGGCCCTTGATTAAACCATTCAATCTTAACCCTTCATTTCCCCATTTCTTCTATAAATAGAACCCTTCTCCTCAAGCAAAAGAGAAGCATTAGAGTATTGTTGTTATACTAGCATTAGCATAGAGCTTTCTCATAGCATCACTATCTACACTTGCATAGCATTTGCTTATCATATTCAACCATCTTGAATCTCCATATGGCATCCATGGCTAGTGCTAAAAGTTGATAGCTACACTCATTTGGGACTTGGAGAGGAGAGGAACAAGGGAGGAGCAACTATGAGCATCTTGATTAGCTATTTTATTCTATGTTTATATGCTTTCTATTTCATGCTTAATATCTCTATTGATATGCCTGTTTAGGATAATCTTTTGTTACTAACACTAACGTTTGTTTCTTGTGCTCTTGTGTGTGTTGCCATCAAACAGATTTTCTAATCCTTTTTGCAGAGCATCATTTTCATCATCAAGGTACAAGACACTTCTATTCTTAGATCTACCCTCTGCTATATATAACCACACTTTCCTTTCAAGTTTAATTGAAGTGAATTGAATTCAAATTTAAGGTTGATTCCAAAAATTAGGGTTTGACTTAGGCAAACCCCTTTCTACCCAACATTTTCCTCTTTTTTGTTGTGTAGGAATATGTGGCACACCTATGGAAACAAGTACATGATAATTAGGTGGAGATCTACAGTCTACAATTTGTCAGAGTAGAAACTACCAAGAGCAGGCCATGCATAGTGACTCAGTCCCAAGAGTATGCCAATATTGGTGCTCCAATCCTTGCACTTTTACATCAAATTTAGAGTGTGGTTTGGTTATAGTTTTCTTTATTGTATTCTCCTTTGGAATTAGTTTCTCAACCTATTATATAGCCTTGCACATACAAAAATATCATCTCCTCATCTGATATTGCGTTCTCCTCCCTAATTTGCAGAGTCACTTTTGAGTACCCTCCCATGAGGGACTATTGAATTCACCTTGTACCTTAGAACATCTTAGGACAAGTGGATCATTTTCCTCTCAATGTAATCAAATAGCAGATAGGCATATGTTTCCTAGTTCGCTAGTGAACCCTATTTCCCACCAATTACATTTTGGTGAACCCAACACTTCTTACGTTGCATTAATTCTAATTTTGTTTTTTGAAAACCGATTTAGGTGTCTTGCATTGTTCACGATAGAATTCAACAAATTTAGTTGGTTTTTTATTTCACATATGATTACATTTCTTTTTAGTTACATTTATCAAAATCATGTGTTAGATAATAGTTTCTTTCACTTCATGTTGCTGATTTTCACTCATAGTACTCTTGCATATGACATCATTAGAATTTGAAAAATCTTTCCTACTTGTAAATAATTTCTCAAATATTTTATCCATGTTACATGTTGTTTTATGATGGCATTCTTAATAAAATTCATAAGATATGTGGATCATATAAGAGCTTTTGCAAAAAGTGATAATCCTAGAGATGAAATTGAAATGAATGACACTTGTACCTCCCCTAGGGTGTCTTTTGTTAATGAGGCTAGAGTCCATACTCCAAGATCCTCTCCTCACAAATATGCCTTGGTGCAAGGGGGATAAGATAAACATGCTAATTTAACCACTTCAATCACTCTCAATCCCTCTTATTCTCCCAAATCTTATCTTCATTATCAAAATATTTTAAAATAAGTTGACAGTATGCACTTTATTCATGCTATATCTCCTAACATAGCATTAAGAAAAGATGAATATTTAGATGACCCTCCTTCCAAATTTACTAAAGAGGACATTACTAATGATGATAGAATGAGAAATATTCCTACTAAGGTTATCCCTTCTTCACCTAGTCATCCCTTTGGCCCTTCACATTATCCTTACAAAACACATTTTAAAGAAATGCATGATTAAGGTCCTTCTTCTTTGAAATTACAAGCATCTTATGAGGTTGGCTATGATATGATTTCAAAACAAGGCTATAGAGGACAAGGACTTGGAAAATATGAACAAGGAATTAACATCCTATGGATCCTTCCTCATAATCTACTAGAGAGGGTCTAGGATATCCTCATTCATCATCTCAAATATCTATAGAAGACACATGTAAGGTTCAAATGCTTAAGGAGTACTTTGCAAAACATAGAAACTATCATCCTTCTAGAAAATATCCTTCATTAAAATCCTCATCCTTCTTTATCAACTCTTTTACCATAATAAAACAACCCTTCCTCTTTTGTTAGTATATCGCGCCTTACATCTCAAGAGACAAGACCTATCCATATTAATAATCAAGAAAATATAGATACAAGAATCTTTTAGAGATTGAAATATGGTGATGTGAATTTTCTCTTTCATCATAGTTACTCTCATTCTATTGGAAATTATAAATCTTTTAAAGAATGTGTTCAGTACCAATATGATAGAGCTTGTATTACTCTTACAACTGATCTTGCACTTTTTCTTGTTGAAGAGGCAATTCCTTAGTACTCCATTCACCCTATTATGTTACTCCTCACCTTATGACATTGATATTTTACCTTCATTGGGTTCTCTTCGTCATTTATGGTGATAAATTTCAATCCTAATCATATTTGGACAACAACATAATAGTTCTTCCTTTCAATTTTCTCTTCCTTTTTTTCAAGATTGCCTCTTCTTTTAAGTGGTATTTTTCATAACTTAAGGTGATTTCTTACATAGAGTGGTCCCCCATGCAAGTACATATATATCCCTTGGTTGTAACTTTTCTGGTTCTTCTTCATTGCTCTCCACAATTGCTACTTCTGCATATTTCTTTATTTCCAAACTCTCATGCTTCAATTTCAACACCTTAGACATAGAGGAAGAAGCCTTTGTAGATAATTTCTTAGCTCTCTATTCTTTTGAGACTCTTTCAACTTTACTAGTTTTCTTTCCACCAGATCTTCCCATAATCCCATCATATGTCCTGAATCTTCCCACATTCAAATATTTAGGAATCTTGAGAATTATCTATTTAATGCTCATAAACACATCTTCTGATTCCTCATAGGGAAGCTTAGTCACCCATGAAGTCCTCGGAACAAAAGCCTCAATAAAAAATTATCCTTGTCAATTAAGAAAGTAATTTTATCCTTATACCATTCCATAACCTTTGGAGGGATTTGATTCCTCATAACTATCTCATTCCAAATATCCATAATTAACTTATGGTATCACTATCATTGAAACTATCTAAATACTCCTTGATCTGACTACCAATAGTAACATCTTTTCTCCATACAACTTTCTTCATTCTAGGTATAGCGTTAAGAAAATAGAATACCAAGAAAACAATGAGAGAACAATACTGAAAAGGGTACATATCTTTTTTCATCAACTAGAGGTTGTCCAACAACTAATGCCTCAAAATCTTAAGCAAATCATAATCAACATTCTCCTTCACCATCTCATAAACCACATATACTACCATAGAAGAAGACGAACCTTCTCGATTCTTGTAATACGCCTTATATGAAATTCCCATAGTTGCATGTACCTAACTCCCAAATCATTAATGCTATCATTTCAAAGGGTTCTCTTATCAGACACAACACCTATTAGTCTATTCACTTCTTCATTCTTTACTGAATTCAAAGTAGGTATCATTCAAGTCGAACACAATCTTATCACATCCTTTAGGGATTCCTTGGAAATCAATTATGGTCGATCAAACCATGGACAATCCTTATGAGTTTTACTCAACACAATGTTATTTATTTATCATGCAATATAGATAAATGACTCCAAGTGTCCAAACCCTTATGCCCTAGACTGACATAATTTATTTTAAACCTTTGCGTTTCATGGACTAGGTGAATTATTTTTAAATCATTGAATCTTGATATGATTATATTCTTCCAATGAAACATTAATGTACCTAAAAACATCCTCTTTATATATAACTTTATCAGGAACAACAGAAAGAAGAACCTATAGGGTCGCTCATCATTGGAACAAATGAACAAAAGGCAAAACTAGGTTTATCTTCACTATAAACACTAATAATATTTGAGTTTTGCATTTGAAAGATCATAAAATAGAAAAAAATACCTTTGATTGAATGTCTTTGCATTTCTTTTGTACTAAGAAATTCCTTGATTGCATTTTCACAAATGAATTTTGAAAACCAATTGTAGCATTGTGAATTGTAACCAGTCTAATTTACACCTCATGTTTGTGCTCCTAGTTTAGTGCGCCCTATCCTCATCCCCTCTCTAGGTCTTATTTGACCCTATAATCGCACTTTGATGTCATGTACAACCTTTCGTGGGTCCTACTGTGGGCTACCCTTTCCCTTGACTACCAATCTTGGTCCTATTTATAGAAGGATTGGGCTATGGGATGCCTTGGTTTAGACTAGTGAGCCCCAAAATTCCTTGGTCCCTCTCAAATAGGCCCCAATTTGAAATGGGGTAGGTGATATATCTCCATGACAATATTTCATTCTTGAGGCTACACATAGCTATTGGAGGCCAGCCTAATCAGTAATTTATCTAGGAAATCCTATATAAAGACATCCTATTGATTCATTTTAGATCTAAGACTCCATCCCTAACATTCATGCATTTATGAAATATTTATCATTCATAAGAATCTTTAGAGATTCAAGGCTACATATTCATTATTCAATCATTATGGAGCAACGTTACATCAATCTTCATGTAAGGATGTGTGTGTGATTGGGGTTTTTCATGCTCATGTGTTTGTCATGCCAGTACATTCAACATTTGTGATTACATTCAAAGATAATTGCATCATCATCAACAATTACATATCCGAGGTATATCTCCTTAGCATTTACTGCAATATTTGCATTATTTCATTCATGATTAATTCCTAAAATTGGGATTTGACCTAATGAAAACCACTATCCCCAACATCTTTCCCTTTCTTTCGGTGTGTAGGAAATAGGTGCAAAGTTGTACTAAGGAAATCCGATAGAGTCAATAGTGACGAATAGGTCAACTTTTGACAAAAAAAAATTTGAGGACCAGAGCAGATCTGTGCAACTTGGTTTCAAATAATTAGGTCGAACTTCTGAGGATAGGTTCTAAACATCAATTTCATGTAGATTCAAGTTGGTGGCTCTATGGGATATCTGTAGCTTACTATTTCTATCAAATTGCTTCAGTAATCCCTCATTATACCCTAATTTTACAACTACTTTACAATTTAAATTAAAAAGAGGATAAAAATTACTTAACCAATTCAATCCAATCAAAATTTTAGTCTCTTTCCCATTGGGATAGAGCCTAGATCTATTGGATTCATCCCTCTTCCAATGTAAATTGGTTAATTGGGCTATTTAGTAGATTTACTTCGTAAAACCCTAATTTCTAATTTTCCAACCATTGCAACAATGTATAATCACCACCTAGGGTTTCCTCAAAAGTTGATACACTATATACCCAAAATCATAGAAAAAATTCTCGATCACCAAACTTAAAAAAATATTGAAAATGCCTTCCATACATCTACCATGCTGAGAGAATCTCAGTATCATGCCAACGGGGGATAAAAGATATGTGTTAATCTTCCCCCCGAACAAATACCATTGTCTGAGATAGTTACCAGAAGAAGGGTCAGTACCCACAGAAGGTGTAGATCCATCTTCTTGATCTTTTCTTCAATATTATCATCTAATTTATTCACCCATGTCATCTTTATCTTCTCCTTCTCTTCACTAATATCAATCTTGTTTTCCAGATCATTAGGTTTTACAATTCTACTTCTACAATGTTTCAAAATGTGTCCCATTTTATTACAATTATAACATACCAGACCTCTCTAAGGTTTATTGTTGTTCATTCTACCATTTTTGAATCTCTTGTTTGTCCTACATTCAACAACTTTGTGCCCATGTGCATTGCATGCTTAACAATATCCCTTGAAAGATCGAACACCTCTCCTAAAACCTGAATTTCCATCTCTACTCAAACTTAAGTTACCTTTGCATTCACTTGCTTTAGGACCAAACTTATTATAATAGTGACAATTTCCATTAAAAGATTGGTTTTTGATATATTTTTTGCATTCACTAGCTCTATATCCAAATCTAAACTTTCTTTCTAGAATACAATTATCTTGATCTTTATTAGATTTCTTCAAATCATCCCTGATCTTGCTTTTTCCTTTATCATTCTTTGAACATTCACCTTCTTTAAAGCCAAGTCAGACCTTTGTCCTTACTTTATTTATGATAATTAAGTACAACATCTAGAACTTCCTTGCCACCTTTGAGTTTCAGTCCATTATCAATCTAACCCTTTGCATCCTTTAATTCCTTCTTAGGCTTGGTTACCTTTTCTTCAAGTCTTGAACATTCTTTAGTATTTTCATCAAGATTTGTCTCAAATTCATCAATGACCTTCTTTCCCTTATCAAGAAAGCTTCTTAAGAAATAAATATTTTCAATTTCCTTCTTATGCTTTTCTCTACTGTCTTCCAGGTCTGCCAAGCAGATCTCAATTCGCCTTCCATGTCAACAATGCCATTAAAATCATCTCAACCATTTTGATCCATGACATCCATATCATTCTGTAGTCACATAAATCTGTCCACTTAATTAAATGAATACTTAGTATTTATTTGATTATTTAACCATCAATTAATAATTAATTAAATTAATATTTAATTAATTCATCTTAACCCTCTTCTCCTATTAATTAAATAAATTATTCAATTTATTTGATTTAATTCACTTAACCAAATTCAGACCATTAATTAAATAAATAAATCATATTTATTTAATTAAATATTCTCTCACATTTAAATAAATTAATATTTATTTAAATCCCCCAAAATCCCACCTCTCACATTTAAATAAATTAACATTTATTTAAAATCACCTTTATCCTCTACCCACTTGCATTTTCCTACAAATGCAAGTTGCACAATTATTTTAAATAAATAATTTATTTAAATCACCTTTATCCTCCACCCACTTGTATTTTCCTACAAAAGCAAGTTGCACAACTATTTTAAATAAATTATTTATTTAAAATCCTATTTATCCTCACCCACTTGAAACCTTTAATGGTTTCCCTTAAAGTATTCAAACTTGATGGCTTTAAAGTCTTCAAACTTGATGGCTTCCTTCTATAGTCTTCTTAAGACTTTAATGGTTTTCCTTAAAGTCTTCAAGCCTTTAATGGTTTCCCTCAAAGTCTTCAAGCATTTTAATGCTTTATCTTCCTTTTTCTCATTTAAATAAATTAATATTTATTTGAATATTTATCCAAATGCAAATTACACCATTTAATTGAAATAAATGATTTTATTTTAATTGAAAATACCAAAATTTCTCCCACTTGCATTTTCCTACAAAATCCACTTGCATGCCTAAACCCCTTCTAGAATTTTCTAATCACTTCTAAATAACCTAACCCCTTCTCTAAACTTTGTCACATTCCTAAGCAAAAGGGAAGTCACTTCTCAAACCCTCAAAGTCTTTGATAACCATTAAAGGCTTTCAACCTTCAACCACTAAATGGCTCAAAGTCTTTGATAACCATTGAAGGCTTTCAACCTTCAACCACTTAATCTCCAAAGTCTCCAATAACCATTAATGGTTACCTCAAACCCTCCCACATGGTTAAAACATTTGTTTTGACTCAACCTCTACCCAACCCAAAGGTCTCATCAGGCCATTAATGCTTTGACCATGATTATCTCTTAAACATTTGCACAAAGGTTTATCCTTGGATTAACTCTTAATCTAGTGGGTAATCTTAATTTGGACTTGACCCTTAGCCTCTAGATAACCATGAGGTCTTCTCAGGCCTTTAATGCCTCCAACCTCTTCTCTCAACCCAATCCTATGTTGACACTTGTCACCATTTTATTGGTGCCAATTGTGCACATGGATCCCCAACTTTCAAACTTGGCCCTTGATTAAACCATTCAATCTTAACCCTTCATTTCCCCATTTCTTCTATAAATAGAACCCTTCTCCTCAAGCAAAAAAAAAGCATTAGAGTATTGTTGTTATACTGGCATTAGCATAGAGCTTTTTCATAGCATCACTATCTACACTTGCATAGCATTTACTTATCATATTCAACTATCTTGAATCTCCATATGGCATCCATGGCTAGTGCTAAAAGCTGAGAGCTACACTCATTTGGGACTTGGAGAGGAGAGGAACAAGGGAGGAGCAACTATGAGCATCTTGATTAGCTATTTTATTCTATGTTTATATGCTTTCTATTTCATGTTTAACATCTCTCTTGATATGCCTGTTTAGGATAATCTTTTGTTGCTAACACTAACGTTTGTTTCTTGTGCTCTTGTGTGTGTTGCCATCAAACAGATTTTCTAATCCTTTTTGTAGAGCATCATTTGGTGAACCCGGCGTGAATCCAAACACCAAAAAGATCAACTTTTTTTTTAACCAATAACATGTTTGAATGTTGAAAATGTCACACAGGTTGCATTTTTGACACTATTTTGGTGCGTTTGACATTATTTTGGCGCTATTCACCCCATTTCAGTGCTTTTGCCTTCTCTTGTCTTTCCCTTTCTTTTAGTGCATTTGTGTTAAATAGCGTCTCTGTTCAAACGCAGACTAGCGCTATTGTAACAGAACGTTGTACAAATCACCTTGTAACCAAAAAAAAAAAAAAAAAAAATTAGGCTTGTAGAAGCCCACCAAATAGGCGGATTTTACTAACTATTTTTCTCTTTTGTGCAGATTTAAATTAGATTAAAAAGTAGATTTATATTTTTTACTAACTTGTTTTTGAAGTTGGTTTTAAAAATGAATTCACTTTTTATTTTGGTTTAAAATTAACTTCACATTTCAAATTTGGGCTTTTAAAAAAGAATCACACATTTGTTTGGGGCTCTTAAAAAGAATTTCATTGTTCCAAGGTAAAAAGAACCACAAACTTATACAAAAACAACTTTATTTTTTTGCAAGTTAGGAAACAAACTTCGTTTTGGTGCTTAAAATCAACAAGGCAAATTTTATTTCTTGCATCAAGATAAAACTCACAATCCACACTTCCATTTTTGGTGCAAATAAAATTCACAATCAACTTGTCTCATTTTCAAAGCAATTTTACTTCATGCAAACGTGTTTTTCATTAAGTTGACCAGGATTTTCAAATTCTAGTTTACTCAAACAATTGCCTTTGAAAATTAAAAAGAACACCATGATTGTTGGAGCAACATCTCCAAATAGTTAGATCACATTGCAATGATAGATTAAAAAGAACAAGTGTTTTTTGTGCTTGGCACACTTGTGCAAAGAGTTGGTCGAGTGGTCCTACTTCTAACACACACTATCCTCTCCCTTGGCTTTCGTGGTCCTAGGTGCAAGAGAAAAGTGTTAGTAACACTCAAAATTTTATCTTTTTAAGAGAGGCCTGCCAAGAGACACATCACTCTTGGGAACGACCTCGAGTGATAAATCCTTTGAGCCGCTATAGAAATCAGGTGAGAGCGAAAGCTGTAGCCTTGGGTATAGCTGTTCCTACAGTGTAACTGGTCGAAAGGACAAATGGGCCCCACCACCAGTTACAAGGCTCTTAAGTGAGTCACTGCAGAATGAACTTATGTCCAAAAACATCGAACATGACTAAACACCTTTAAATAGTATCCCACCCGTTCTATTGATTGAGGATATTTGAGATATAATTTAGTGCAAGAGCATAGATGGTTTTGCTCCCAAGATACTCACCATACATATTTCCTTGAGTAGAAACATAGCTTTTTGAAAAGTCACTTGTGGCTTGATAAAAGTGGTGACTCCCCCATCATAGGGATCATCTATTTGTTATACTCGTGCAAGACTTAGTATATCACATCCTTACCTGCCACGGCGGGATTCATAAGGTATGTAGTACCAAAGTCGAAGAAATATCAAGATGTGGGCTAAATTTATCACATTTGACCTTAGGGATAAAAAGTGTTTGAAATGTGTTCGTTTTAAAGACCAAGTGCAAATTGAGCCGACTTCAGGCTTTGGAAATACACCTTAAAATACATCTAAAGGAAGGGTTATATAAAAGTCCAAGGATTGGGTTGATCTAGACCCATACTCATTTGTGCCTTTGAGGTAACATTCTTGTGTTTGTGTGCTTGCTTTGTTTTCTTGTCAAACGAAAAATCAGAAAATCACTTCCCAAAAACAAAGTATTCATCCAACCAAACATCTGCCAAAACAACCAAAAACATCAAAAACAAGGTACAAACAACAAAGAGTCAAATTTTATGACCATTCTTCACTTCTTGCGAAAGAAGAAGCATCATCAGAATATCAACTTGAAAAGAAGACCATTGAGCTCAAAGGCTTTGATCAAAAGGAGGAAATTCTTCTATATAAATAGACAAATCTTTGTCTCGCATAGAGTCTTTCTGCATCACATGCGTTTCTACCTTCAAGGAAAAACAAACGAATTTGATTCCGAATCATTGAACCGCAGAGCTTTTATGCAATATAGAGCTCTGAGTTATCACAAAAACCAAGGAGGAAAGATTAATCCCAACTTCTTCCCAAACGTCTGTATCACATACAACACAGCTCGAGAAATACCACCAACACCTGAAAGGGAAGAGATAGAGTTTGTCCCATTTGTAACACAAAGTTATTATTGATGTTGAAAACATTTTCATCCATCATCTCACTCATACATCATCACTTCATCATCAATCCGCCCCAACTCTCAAAACATTAAGAGGTTCTTGTCCCAAGTTCTCTTTTAGATATTGCTTGAAATCAAACACATCACATCACTTTTTAGATTGTTTCTACATCTAAGATAAGCTCATCCTAAGAGACACATCTACACAGGTTAAAACTAGTTCATGAGTGAATCCTCTCATTACTAGGTAGTTAAATCTGTAACACATCTCAGATTTCTCTGCACCTTATCACATAAAATCTTATCAAACAAGCAAGCAATTCAAAGACGGAATTTCGGTAACATCTACCTTAAAAGTGTTAGAGATCCACGTGCAACACAATTCACCAAATCATCAATCTTTCATTTCATCAAAAACTCATCATCATTTTCACACAACTTCAACAAAGACTCATAAACAAAATGGCTCAAACCCGATCATAGTCGAGACAACGAGAAATAGAAAGAGAAGAAGAAGAAGAGGAAAATCTCAATGAATTTCAAGAAGCACTTGGAGGAAATGCAGATGACAAAAACCCAAGTACTCCCACTCCTGCAACAATAGAAAGGGCTCAGCATAACCCTCTCTTTAACAGACTATTTGACGAAATACTCAGGAGTAATGCGGATGCTCACTTCTTAAGACTCACTCAAGAAGGAGCAAAACTCCCCTCTGAATTTGATCTTGCCCAATTAAGACAAGCATCAGAAAGACAAAGTCACCATGAAGAGGAAAGAGGTAGAGATCCCATCAGATATAACATTCCTCAAGGTAATCCACCACCTCCTCCTCCAAATGAAATGGAGATGTTGCGGCAACAAGTCGAGAATCTCGCCCAACAGCTTCATAGTGGTGTCAAGACTAACCAATTCTCACTCAATGACATTTGTCCCTATCCTTTTGATAGGAATCTTTACATGCCACCATTTCCACGAGGATTCGAAACACCCAAATTTGAAAAATATAGAGGAAAGAGGGATCCCCGCGATCATGTCCGAGAATTTCATTCCGCTTGTCTCGAAGTAGCATATGAAGACACATACCTAATGCGCCTTTTTCCCCAAAGCTTGGGAGGAACAACCACATCATGGTTTTCCCGACTACCAGGTGGCATTAGAACATTTGAGGAACTCATCCAGAAGTTCCTAGCTCATTACTCTCATAACATTGAACGCGACATCACCATGGCTGATCTATGCAACACCAAACAAAAACTAGGTGAACTATTCTTAGTATTCCTGCAACGATGGCGCCAAATATCTAGCAGACGTTCTCTTCAGTTACCTGAACGAGAACTAGTGGAAATATTCATTTCCAACTTAAACGAAGAAATGGAATTTCACCTGGATGTCAAAGACACAGACTCTTTTAATGATATGATCACCAAGGGTTTAAAATGTGAACGGGCACTCATCAAGAAAGGACTCATCAAAATCTTTAATGAACCAAAAGATGGTCCTCACTTGCGCTTCAATAGTGATAAACCAAGCTTCTGGAACAAAAACAAGAATATCGTCAACGATGGGGTTGTGGATGCCAGGACTATACAAAATGCACAACCTGTGGTGCGGTTTGCAGGACAAAATCCTCCACCTCAAAACAACACAAATGTTCCTTCCAATCAAGGTCGCATCACATCTCACGATGAACCTAGACCTCGTCAGCAAAAACAGAAATGCACATACACTCCCTTAGGGGAACCCATTGAAATAGTATTGCGACAACTCATTTCTCAAAATTTGGTCACCCTACCTAAACTATCAAACTATGAGCCTCAGGTCAAACCAGCATGGTGGAGAGATACTGAACACTGTGAATTCCATCAAGGAAGAGGGCACAAGACAAGTAATTGTCACCGATTGAAAGATCTCATTTGGGATCTTATTGATTGAGGAGAAATTGAAATTGAAGGACATGACCCAAAAACAACAAATAATGATCATCTGATGTTCAAAAATCCACTTCCATCACAAGATCAAAGGGGTCCTTCCACTTCTAGGCGAGGCACTGATACCACTGATTATACGCAGGCTGCGTATAATTACACTGTAAATCATCTGTATGATGCCAATGAACAAGTTGCAACCATAACCTTCAAAAATCCCAACTCAAATTGCAATGTTGTTACACGTCGTGGCAAAGTTACCATCAAGGCAGCTCCATAAGGCACCACCTCCATCCCAAAGCAGTACAATCTTGTGGAACAATTAGACAAAACCCCTGCGCTTATATCCATTTTAGAGCTTTTGCGTCTATCGCCATCTCATAAAACTATCTTGGATCAAGCACTCCAAGAGGCGTCAGTCCCTGCAAACCTGAATACAGACCAATTTCAAGCAATGGTTGGAAGTCTAAAGTCATCACCTTGTCTCACTTTTTCCGAAAGTGACAACTCTTCCTTTCAGCAACCTCATAATGCTTCGCTACACATTGAAGGCTTTATCAACCAACACAGGATCAAGCGAGTCTTGATCGATAATGGAGCAGGCCTGAACATTTGTACACTATAGTTGGTCACAGCATTGGGCTATGCGGTAGAATCAGTGGATCCTCGTAAGAAGATCACAATCAAAGCCTATGACGATGCAGAGCGTTCATCCAAAGGAGCTGTGGTACTACCAATCCGTGTGGGCCCTGTGGTAAAGCACATCATCTGTCAGGTTCTGGACCTTCCTCTGCCATACAATCTATTATTAGGGAGACCTTGGATACATGCCATGCAAGCCGTTCCATCTACCTACCATCAATGTATCAAGTTCCCACATAATGGTGTAGAGATCACAATTTTGGGCGATGCAAACCCCTTTGCATTTTGCCATAATATCAGCCATCAACCAGAGATTACTGCTCCTAATAATAGAGAAGCCATTTCCTCCACATCATATATAAGTCCAGCCTCTCTTGGTAGTTCAAACACCACTATACCCAAGCAAGAAAATCTTAAGATGAAGATAGCAGAAGAAGGTCCTGGGGAATACAACTTGAGTCAACTCTTTTGTGTGGGACAAATGCCCACTTCTCCTTGAACACATGGTAAACCACAGCAGTTACTCCAGCAACCACTAAACACGCCTGCATGTGTTTTGACGCCTTTCATCCTTGGAAAGAGTCAAGAAAAAGAAACCCAAGATGAGGACTTAGTGGATTGGATCTATAAAGATCCCATCACCACTGATCTACCACAAGTTAAACTTCCTACGGATTAGTATGGCAAAGGCCTCCTCATTATGCAAAGGATGGGATATGATGGTCAGAGTGCTTTAGGATATTGCAAACAAGGACGACATGAACCTCTGCTACCAGAATTAAAGCCCAAAGGTAATACAGGCCTAGGCTTTGAAAAAGAGATATTTCCTAAACTCAAATTCAAAGGAAAACCCACCAAACCATTATGTCAACCTACTGCAAAAAGGACACCTTTCATTATCAAAGCAGCTTCAAGCACCATCCCAACTGCCCCATCGAGGCTCACAAAACCAACACAACCATCTACAATACCAATCATCCCACCAAACGAACTCATAATTCCATCAGCGGCACCATCAGCAGCAGCAACTACACCAGAACCCACAACAACATCTATGGCACCAATAGTTCCAACAGAAGCCACTAAGTCAACACTGCTGATACTTCCAGTAACAAATCCTTTAATCCCCATCAAAATTCCTGCAGCACCGATCACTACAAAGGTACATCAACCCATCACGCCTGCAGTATTTAACTTAAAAGACATCCCGGTATGGTATAGCAATCGGATGCTCGAAAGTGATTCAGAAACCGACTCACGTGAATGGGAATTTGATTCGGTACAGCTTAACACTTCAGATGAGGAAGATGAACCACTACCTCCACCACACAAAGACATCCCTGTTTACGGAGAAGCACAGATAAAGACCACTTCGGTTCCTGAACTGGAAACATCTTCCACAGACCCTACGTCTCATCCTACGCCTGATTTTGACAGGGAGAGTACCATTAACGACCTTCACCATAACGTCTTAACCCTCACTGATACATCTCCCGCACTTAATCTAATCGATGAAGTAATGCCCATTATCCACCCTGAACTCATCGAATGGAACCAACCAAATCCCCCATGTCTTGATCTCTTCCAAAACAATGAGGCCATCATTGACTTTTTGGAATTAAGGGATAACCTACCAAGCGGGGATCACAAAGCTGGATTTGCCATTGAACTTAATAGCACAACATACTTCGGGGCGTATGCCAAACCTTTCAACTGAAAAAATATAACATTAAAACATGGATCTTCTAGTGAAAACCACACCATGGCACTGTTTGATCCAACAAAAGTAAAAAGAAAGAGCATATCCAATGGTGAAAACCTCTTTGAGGTGCCTGAGGATGAAGGGTTTGACATTCTCCCTGCTAGTACCCAACAGGAACGATCAATGATTCTCATCAAGGAAACTAAAGAATACAATGTGGGGACTCCTGAAAATCCTCATCTCATACATTTGGCATCTCTTCTCACTCTAGAGGAACAGCCTAAATTTATAGAGTTCTTCCAAAAGCGTCAGATCAACTTTGCATGGTCATATACAGACATGCTTGGGCTTGATCCTAATTTAGTCATGCATCACCTCACCGTAGCAAAAGGAGCCAAACCTGTCAAGCAGAAGCTTCGTAAGATGCATCCCCAGATTGCAGTGCTAGTCAAAATAGAACTCAAGAAACTCCTAGATGTTGGTTTCATTAGGAAAATTGATTATGCAGAATGGATCTTCAACATTGTGCCTATCGGCAAACCAAAAGGGGGCATCCGCATTTGTACTGAATTTAGAGATCTGAATAAGGCATGTCCTAAGGATGACTTCCCCCTACCAAATATCGACATCATAGTGGATCTAACAGCAGGACATGCCATGCTTTCACTCATGGATGGCTTTTCAGGATACAATCAAATAAAGATCGCACCAGAGGACCAACATAAGATAGCCTTCACATGTCCATGGGGCACATATTGCTGGAATGTAATGCCCTTCGGTCTAAAGAATGGAGGAGCCACCTATCAAAGAGCAATGACCACCATCTTCCATGACATGATGCATACCATGATGGAAGATTATGTGGATGACTTACTAGCAAAATCACTCACCAGAAAAGGACATCTCCACATCTTAGATAAAATCTTTGATAGACTGGAACAATATCATGTTTGACTCAACCCAAAGAAATGCGTCTTTGGAGTAACCTTCGGGAAACTTCTAGGATACATTGTCTCAAGAAAAGGCATTGAGGTCGATCCAGCAAAGGTTAAGGCAATTATGGACATGCCACCTCCAAAGAATATTAGTCAGCTAAGGACCCTGCAAGGGCGACTTCAATCCATCCGAAGATTCATTGCACAACTGACCGATAAGTGTCACCCATTTACACGTCTGCTACACAAGAACATCCGCTTTCAGTGGGATGCCCGATGCCAGCAAGCATTTCAGACACTTAAAGACTATCTCATGAATCCACCATTGTTGATGCCACCAGATCCAAGTAGACCGTTGTTACTCTATATCTCAGCAACAAGTACAGCATTGGGTGTACTACTGGCACAACATAATGCAGAAGGAAAAGAGTGTGTTGTTTACTACATCTCTCGCACATTGGTAGGCTATGAACTCAATTACACCCCTATTGAGCGAGCTTGCCTAGCAGTGATCTTAGCAGCCACAAAATTGAGATAGTATTTGTTAACACACAAGGTACAACTCATTGCAAAGATTGATCCACTCAAGTATTTACTCAGCAAAGCAGCCTTGACAGGCCGCTTGGCCAAATGGGTGATGATTCTAAGTGAATTTGACATCGAGTATGTAGACCGTAAAGCTATCAAAGGTCAGGTTATTGCAGATCAGTTGGTTGATGCACCTCTCATAGGTGATCATCCTCTCATTTCCAATTTTCCAGATGAATAGATATTCATGATCACAACAACACAACCATGGAAACTATATTTTGATGGTTCATACACTAGGCATGGCTCGGGGGCAGGCATTTTGTTTATCACACCTCAGGGTGAAAGCATCCTGAAGTCTTACAGGCTCACATTTCCATGCACAAACAACATAGAAGAGTATGAGGCCTTGATCACAAGACTCAGGTTAGCCATCCAATGGAAATTAAAAGAACTGCAAGTATATGGTGATTCCCAACTAGTCATTTGACAAGCAACAGATGAATATCAGACCAAGGATGATAAACTCATGCCATATAAGCAAATGGTGGACACTCTAAAGACATCATTTACTACTATCACTTTTGAGCAGATACCAAGAGATTAGAATCGAGCTGCTGGCGCTATGGCTACCATCACATCTCTCCTAGATCTTCCACAAAATTCAACACGCTACGAGTTCTTGGTAGAACAACTTTGGATCCCCGCTTATGATACCCCTGAATCCAAGATGATATGTCGCCTTGTCGGTTCTGAATCCCCATGGTACGGTGAGTTCTACACCTATCTCCATGATCACACCCTTCCTCCCAACCAATCAAATAACCAACGTAAAACCTTCATTCACCAAACTGCTCGATATACCATTATTGCCGAAACCCTATACCGACGCGGTCTTGATGGTACTCTCCTTCGATGTCTGGAACAAGATGAGATAACAAAGGCTTTGGAAGAGGTACATGAAGGAATTTGCAGGACTCACTCAAGTGGTCCGTCACTAGCCAAGAAACTCATGCGAGCTGGATATTATTGGCCATCTATGGAAAAGGATTCCTACTACTTTGTCAGAAAATGCAAGAAATGTCAAGTTCATGGTGACCTGATACATGCACCAGCTCAGGAACTGCAACCAATCACGACACCATGACCTTTCTGTCAATGGGGCCTTGACCTTGTGGGTAAGATTCATCCATCTTCATCCAATGGCCATAAATTCATTATTACCGCCACCGAATATTTCACAAAGTGGATCGAAGTTGTTCCACTTACCCAAGTCATCGGCAAGCAGATCGCCTCATTCATCCTCAACTACATCATCTGCCAGTATGGTGTACCCATGTCCATCATCACAGATAACGGTCTTCCTTTCAAAAATCAGGATGTCCATGAACTTTGTGAGAAATTTCATATCCAACACCGCTTTTCCACTCCCTACTACCCACAAGGCAATGGTCAGGCTGAAGCATCCAATAAAAACATATTAAGAATCCTCAAGAAGACAGTCAATGATGCCGGCCGTGATTGGCATGTTCAACTAAATCCAGCGCTATGGGCATATCGAACTAGCATTCGAACCCCTACAGGTGCAACTCCTTATTCATTGGTATATGGTGCAGAAGCTATCTTGCCTATTGAGATCAAGATACCATCATTACAGGTTTCCTTGCACAATCTCATCGATGATGAAGCCTACAGAGTATCCCATCTTCAGGACTTAGAGTTACTTGATGAGAAACGACAAGCTGCATACAATCACCTCAAAGCCTATCAGCAGCGCATGAGCAGAAGCTACAATCACCAAGTTAGACCTCGTACATTTGAGGTAGGTGATCTTGTTCTACTAGAGAATCCTCACAACCAACCAAACAGAGAACATCAGGGCAAGTTTGAATCAAACTGGCTGGGCCCATATGTTATCACTGCTGTGTTCGGGTCCGGGGCATATCAATTGGCTACATCAGAAGGAGAACCGCTTGCAGATCCAATCAACAACATGCACCTAAAACGGTTTTATACCTAAGGTGTATAGAGCATCAGGCTCCCCTACATACCAAAAAATACCAAAAACGTTTCAAAAAAAAAAAAAATGTCCTGAAGAAAATACAAAAACATTCAAAAAAAAGTACAGAAAAATCATGCATCCAAACGGTGAACAACCACTCCGGTGGCACCTTGGGTAAGTATGGTGGTGAAAACCTGGCAAACAGGTGCCACTCATAAAGGCTATGGCTCCATTGTCTTTCAGACTTGTTGCGATCACATCTACTTCATACATACATCCATCCATCCATCAACCATGGCTTTTTATTCCTCTGCAATTATGATAAATACTTCATGCATCTAAGCATCCTGCTTTTTCATAGTCATGTCTAAAACTGGGGGCAATGCCCTTAACCTATTGATGGAAGTGGATTCTACATTGTCTTATGATTCATTAAGTTCTTCATTCAAAGCAATCGTCAAAAATCCAAAAACATTCAAAAAAAAAATATCTCGCAAAAATCCAAAAACATTCAAAAATGTCTCAACAAAAATACCAAAAACATTCAAAACAATTCAAAATCCAAAAACATCGACAAACCATTGAAAAATCCAATAAAAACATGGCAACACATTGTACATACTCCTCCATGCAGATACCAAACAAACATTGCGACATACTTAACAAAATGACCATTTATCAATCAAACCAAACAACATCAACACACAAAACTGTCTTCAACAAGGATGCATCCTTCCTTACAAAAACAAAGACAAGATGACATTTTCTTTGACAAGAAAATTTTGTTTACACTATCAAATACTTGGTTGATTTATGGTCTAGTAATTTATATTAGGATCTTTCAGCATTGTTTTGTATCGTTTGCGCATTACTTCCAATGAAGTTCTGGGGCATGTACTAATGGTGTCTACGTGGGAAGTTCACTAAGCTACGTGATCTTATGCAAAATGCAATCATAGATCACTACGGCTTGCTGAATACAACGTATACCTCAACCATATGAGCATGAACCATTACCAAGGATCCATATTCTTTATTCTTTATGTATATACTGTTTGTTTGCAGGTACAATGCTTCTTCTTTGGTCATCCAAACTGAATAAAGGTTTTATCTCTTATTATGGTATGCACTTATCTCAGGATATGATCAACCTAAGATCAAGGAGGACGATCCAAGTCATGCATGAAAGGAGATAATCCTTGTCTATTCCACAAGCAATACTCAGGTCAACTTGATCCATTATATCAAGTTGCTTGTATTAACTTGCTATATCAAAATCCATGTAAGAAATACTCTGGTCATCTTGAATCTTTATGTCAAGTTGCTTGTATTTTCTTACAACATTTTAAAGCTCAATGATGAAAAATAAAGCACCATGGACCATCATTCCATCTCATCTGTATATATTGCATTTCGTTGCATTCCACCCATCCATACATTCATAATAGCTGCATATCATTTATACATAGTCATAATAATGCATACTCTATTTTACCTATCTTGATCATCAACATCATCCTAATCCCTTCATCGCTTTCCATCCTCACTCATCCACAAAATTAAGCCAGTTACTCTGTCTACACAGATACATCGACTCCCACACACCTAGACTATCAACAGATACTCTGATCAAGTATCTTCGGGTCTCAATAGGTAATCCTAGACTACATCAGACATTTATCATAATGACCTAGTCTCAACGGGGCTGCTATGATTCACCACAACCATCCATCACATGCACATACTATCAATTGATCAACCAATCAAACACAATCCAACGGACAATTACATCAATTGTCTACATCTCAACGAGTATTTTGCTTCATATACCTTGACTTCATCAGACAATTACATCAATTGTCTAAGTCACATCAGGTCACTTTGCTTCACTTACTCAGACTTTATCATGTCCAAGCGACCAACTGACATCAACTGTCACGCTTTGACTTGACTGGGGCAATTAAACCAATTGCACCAGATTGTCCAACCAATTTTGATCAATTGTATAGCATCAATCCAAACCCCACACTACATCTGCTATGTATCTCTTGCATGACCTCAGGGTACTCGCTGGCTTGTTGTTTCTTCATATTCACTCCATTTTTCTTTCATCATTAGTTCTAATTTCTTCTATTCTACATCCCCTCCACTTTTCATTCTTTTTCGAGAGACCGCTTGATTTTTCAAAAAATAAAATAAAATAAAATTCGGCCCATCTCTCGAGGGGGTATACCACCCATTAAATTTACATTTTATGGGGCATTTCTTCACATCTATTTTTCTTTCTTTGAAACGACGCGATAAACTGCACCGTCTCAAAGAGGGGCAAATGTAGTCACATAAATCTGTCCACTTAATTAAATGAATACTTAGTATTTATTTGATTATTCAACCATCAATTAATAATTAATTAAATTAATATTTAATCAATTCATCTTAACCCTCTTCTCCTATTAATTAAATAAATTATTCAATTTATTTGATTTAATTCACTTAACCAAATTCAGACCATTAATTAAATAAATAAATCATATTTATTTAATTAAATATTCTCTCACATTTAAATAAATTAATATTTATTTAAATCCCCCAAAATCCCACCTCTCACATTTAAATAAATTAACATTTATTTAAAATCACCTTTATCCTCTACCCACTTGCATTTTCCTACAAATGCAAGTTGCACAATTATTTTAAATAAATAATTTATTTAAATCACCTTTATCCTCCACCCACTTGTATTTTCCTACAAAAGCAAGTTGCACAACTATTTTAAATAAATTATTTATTTAAAATCCTATTTATCCTCACCCACTTGAAACCTTTAATGGTTTCCCTTAAAGTATTCAAACTTGATGGCTTTAAAGTCTTCAAACTTGATGGCTTCCTTCTATAGTCTTCTTAAGCCTTTAATGGTTTCCCTTAAAGTCTTCAAACTTGATGGCTTTAAAGTCTTCAAACTTAATGGCTTCCCTTAAAGTCTTCTTAAGACTTTAATGGTTTTCCTTAAAGTCTTCAAGCCTTTAATGGTTTCCCTCAAAGTCTTCAAGCATTTTAATGTTTTATCTTCATTTTTCTCATTTAAATAAATTAATATTTATTTGAATATTTATCCAAATGCAAATTACACCATTTAATTGAAATAAATGATTTTATTTTAATTGAAAATACCAAAATTTCTCCCACTTGCATTTTCCTACAAAATCCACTTGCATGCCTAAACCCCTTCTAGAATTTTCTAATCACTTCTAAATAACCTAACCCCTTCTCTAAACTTTGTCACATTCCTAAGCAAAAGGGAAGTCACTTCTCAAACCCTCAAAGTCTTTGATAACCATTAAAGGCTTTCAACCTTCAACCACTAAATGGCTCAAAGTCTTTGATAACCATTGAAGGCTTTCAACCTTCAACCACTTAATCCCCAAAGTCTCCAATAACCATTAATGGTTACCTCAAACCCTCCCACATGGTTAAAACATTTGTTTTGACTCAACCTCTACCCAACCCAAAGGTCTCATCAGGCCATTAATGCTTTGACCATGATTATCTCTTTAACATTTGCACAAAGGTTTATCCTTGGATTAACTCTTAATCCAGTGGGTAATCTTAATTTGGACTTGACCCTTAGCCTCTAGATAACCATGAGGTCTTCTCAGGCCTTTAATGCCTCCAACCTCTTCTCTCAACCCAATCCTATGTTGACACTTGTCACCATTTTATTGGTGCCAATTGTGCACATGGATCCCCAACTTTCAAACTTGGCCCTTGATTAAACCATTCAATCTTAACCCTTCATTTCCCCATTTCTTCTATAAATAGAACCCTTCTCCTCAAGCAAAAAAAAAGCATTAGAGTATTGTTGTTATATTGGCATTAGCATAGAGCTTTTTCATAGCATCACTATCTACACTTGCATAGCATTTACTTATCATATTCAACTATCTTGAATCTCCATATGGCATCCATGGCTAGTGCTAAAAGCTGAGAGCTACACTCATTTGGGACTTGGAGAGGAGAGGAACAAGGGAGGAGCAACTATGAGCATCTTGATTAGCTATTTTATTCTATGTTTATATGCTTTCTATTTCATGCTTAATATCTCTCTTGATATGCCTGTTTAGGATAATCTTTTGTTGCTAACACTAACATTTGTTTCTTGTGCTCTTGTGTGTGTTGCCATCAAACAGATTTTCTAGTCCTTTTTGCAGAGCATCACATTCAATTCTTCTTCAAACATAGTGTTCAAAATCCTAGATCTACACCAATGGTTAAGTTGTCTCTTTAGGAACAAAACCTTTAATACCAAATCTTGAACAATACTAGGTGTTGAGAAGGGGGTGAATCAACATATACTAAAAAATTGATCAAATTAAATTGATAAAACCATGACATCCATTTAAACCAATGTGCATGAAAGTAAACAACTGAAACAATAAATGCATCCACACAAGAACACCAAGATTTTATGTGGAAAACCCAAACTGGGAAAAACCATGGTGAGAATCAAACTCACAATATATATTAACTATTTACAATTATTAAGGCCATAGGCTAGGGATCTCACTACTTTGAACTTGTAGACCAAGGCACAGTGCCTCAAAGAAAGATTCAAATAAAGGAACTGCACAACCAAAGATCACTTCTTTAGGATGAGATACTTAACAACAATCTAGATACAATAGAAGTAGAAGATTGATCTGTAAGGAAAACTAGTGTCTAACAATATGTTGATAATAGTTCATAGATTAATATTAATCTACCAAAAAAACACTTTTGAACCTTTTCTTTTCTCAAACTCGCATCACTAATCAACTCATTGCCATACATACTTCTCCACACATCATTTTGTATCTATGTCTATTTATCTACAACCTAACTAACTTACTTATTATATATCATTCAAATCAAGAATAATCTCTACTAGGTCGACCAAAGGAAAATTTAATGTGTACATAGCATCGACCCAAAATATATCATTCGAAAGGTAGAGAAGATGTGTGAGGGTTCACACCAAGTCAACACACCTTCCAAATATCACCAAAAGGATTTACATACCACTACACAAACACAAATGCATAAGTCGGTACTAACCAATTTACTAAGCCCAAAATATCTTTGTAATGGGGAAAAATTAGGGTTTCCACCACAAGAAGGATGAAAACCAAAATTTTTTGCTTAGGGACCAATACATTCGAAAGAGGGGTGAATCCAATAGATTTAGGCACAAAATAGCAAAAATAAAGACTAAAAATACTGATTGGATTTAAGGGGTGGATTTGTTTGCTCGCTTTTGTGAGTTGAATTGCTGTTATTGGGGTAATATGTTGAAAATGAAGGTAAAAACATGAAAATAGTGAGCTACATTTGTCAAAATGAGGCACACACCTAGATTTGAAAAATATAAGCATATTCAGATCTGATCCTCGAAAGAGTTCCAAAAATGTCGAGACCATAGCCAAATTTGCCATGGTCCTCCAAACTTTTCACAATAATGCCAATTTTAAATATCGTAGCTCCATACCTATTTCCTTCTCATAGAAAGAAAGAGAAATAGGTTGTGAATAGGGGCTTGCCTAAGTCAAACCTCGCTTAAGGAATTAACCTTGATTGAAATATTGCAAAAACTAAAATAAATAATGGAATGATATACCTCGGATCTACAATAATTGATAATGATGCTTTGCTTCTTGAATGTAATCAAATATGTTATATGAAATGGCATGAACATGACAAAACCCTAATCACACACACGTTATTCCATATGAATGATATAATGTTTCTCTATAATTGATGAATGAATAATACATCCTTGAAGACCTTTATAAATGCTTGGTGATGAATACTTCAATACTTCAAAGATTAATGATTATAACTTTTCCATTCTATACTTGTCTTATGATCTTTTTGTATCATTTTATCTATATCTAAAAATGAGAGGGGAAAGCCTCCTTATATACTTGCCTATCAAAAAATATGTTAGTTTTCTGACATAGGCTGACACGGGGCTAGGTTTTCCACCCAAAATTGAGAATGCTAAAGGGGTTCAAAATTGGGCCCAAATAGGGAGGACCAAGGCGTGGCACCATGGTCCCAATGAGGACCAAGGAGTAATTCCCTGGTCCTACCCTATTTTAGGGTTAGACTAAGGGGCCATGTGGTGCATAAAGTGAAAATAAGGCCATATTTGTATGATGTAAGCATAATCAGGTCTTAATTAAGCATTGGGGGACAAACACTAAGGAGAGGGCCCAAAATATGGACTAAATTATAAAGGAGTACAATTTAGGATGCTACATTTAGCCCCCACTTTATCGGGATTATGAGATTATGCAAATAATCATGATTAAGTAGATGAAAGAGAGATGAAGAAGAGGAGAAATGAGGAGAAAAATCACAATGAGTATAAGACATGACTAATTTTGAGGAAGCAAGCCCCCAATTGTAAGGGCACACAAAAAAAAGACAAAAACAAAAAGACAAACAAAGGCAAAAAGACACAAAAAGACACAAAAAGACACACAAAAAAATCTAAGAACCAAAAACAAGATCCTAAGTCAGCTAGCAAAAGATACCTCAATATCAAAATGTCTCAACCAATAATATCATTTTTAAAATATGCCATCTTAAGAACATGAGTGATCACATAAAAGAGAAAAGCACACATCATCCATGAACCATCAATAGCAAAGCTATGAGTTCAAGAGAAGAAGGAAAGAGAATACAAATACATGCTAGATTTTTTTTTCAGATGATCCATGAGAAGAATGATGGGAAAGGACATGAATACCTTTCCCCTAGATTTTTTTTTCTAGGTGATCCATGTTGGGGAGGAGAGTTGGAATAGTCTAGTTGTTTTTAGCTAGTTTCACTCATCCTCGTGTGTGTGTGCAAGTGATGTTTGTTTTCAAGTATATATCACCCCGTATAAGAGGGTGCATTAACCTATTTAAGACATGTAATGTAAATTTAAATTCCAAGTGGTGAACGTGTAAATTATAAGGGGGAAATGTTTGGCTTTGGGAACATCTCTCTCTAAGAGTTTCCTCTGGTTCCAAGAATGTGTAACCCTAATTGGAATAGATACATGCTTGGTTTCGAGGACATCCTATGTAAGAGTTTATTTAATTTGGTTTCAGTGTTGTGTAACCCCACTTAAGATATATATCAATGCTACATATGGCTTTGGGTGTGAAGCATCTCGCTCTAAGAGTTTTTATTTTTCACTCTAGTTCTGATGATAAACACTTTGTTTAAGACATACAAAGATATGATATAGTATGGTTCAAAAGGAGCGATATGGGTACCCCCCCCCTTAAGATGTCAAAATAGCCCTATGTTGTTGTCTTAAGGAATCTTAGAGACAAAGATACCTACCTCAAACACCAAGGAGATATCGTTTAGGAAACAATGTCATAAATCGAAGATAAAGAGGGAATACTCTTCAAGCTAGGGTAAGATAGTTGAAAAAGGGATATCTTGCAACAAGTGTGAAGGAGATCCTTGGAGAAGAAGAGATCTTATCTCAAAAGACATCCACATCCAAGAGGAGTTTCTTGAAAAAATATAACATCTTCTTCCAAAATAAAGGAAGGGGAACAAGAATACATACCTTCCTCCCTCTTGCTAGGTGAAAGGGATTCTTGATGAAGGATGACACACTTTTGAACCAATGTGAAAGGTAAGTTTATATTAGATATACATTTCCAAGTGAAGAAGAGGTTGTAGATAAGAACATACACCTCTTACATAAGAGATAATCCAAGAGAAAACAACAACTTCACACAAGGAATGATATCAAATTATAAAAATACACCACTCAACAAAGGAAATATATATCCTTATAAAGGAGAGAGAGAGATAAATCACCACCCCCCCAAGTGTAAGGACAATGATAATAATTATACCACATCTAATGAGAGATTATTCATAAGAGACATATCATTGCAAACAAATAATAGGTCCTAACCAAGGAACACACATGTACTTACATGAAGGATAATTCTATGCAAGAACGGACATCAAGTTATGAAGAATGCAACACAAAATGAGAGGTAATCTTCAAAGAGAGAAAGAAATAAATATCACAAATTCTCCTAAGGAGGGATTAGTCATAAGAGACATACCATTCCATGCAAGAAAGGATATCAACACATGAAAAATGCAACCCCTAAAGGGAATGATAATATTGTAGATAGAAAGAGGGAGAGGAAAAAATGCTATCCTTGCCCCCTAAGCAAGATGACAAGGATAAATGAGGATGAAGGATCACACATTTTCTAAAGATAGATTATTCATAAGAGACATGCCATTTTGAAAAAAGAATAAGTTCCAACCAAGGAACACACATGCATTTACATGGAGGATAACTATATGCAATAAATGACATCAAGTTATGAAGAATACAATCCATAAAGGAATTGCTGAAACTTTAAAGATGAGAGATAGGATAGAGGTAAAAGAGAATCATGTTGCAACCCCAAAATGTTTGAAATTGAAAAGGAACCACCTCTAATGAACAAGAGCCCCTAATTAAGTTAACTACTTTTTTCATAGGGTGAGAGGAGTGCTAAGGCACTACCTTTTAACCGAGAAAGAGAGCAAGATTGGTTGAAAGACATATACAAGAAAGATCGTATTGTTTTTGAACAAATTCCTTAAATGCTTTACACTTTCCAAGAGAATGAGAACCACCATGATGAAAAATACAATATCACTACCTTCTTTATGCTTAGTGCTAAACTTCACAAAGGGAAAAACAAAATTCTTGTCACATTTCAATTTCCCAAAGATTCTAGTTGCTAATTGTTCTTGATCATCAATAGGTATAGGCTTATTATTTTGTGATGTGGGATTAGGATTGTTAGAAGAAGAAGGTTTTTCATCCATGATTTAAAATTTTCCACTATCGATAAGTCCTTTTATTGCATTCTAAAAATCAGGACAATCATTAGCATGATGATCATGAGTTTGATGAAATGAACAAAAAGGAGTTTTTGAAGAAGAAGCACATTTATGGGAATGAATGGATTGTTGTCTTGCAATATAGTATTTGAAGTCTTGAATCGTAAGGAGGTCATCCATACAAGATTTATGATCATGTCCTATGCCTTCTGTATGAATTTGTGTAGGAGGGTTTATAGGGACTCTAATTCCTTGTTTAAATTTTTGAAGTCCTCATCCTCGAAAACCTTGTTTTGATATCATGTTAAAGCCACTCCTATAAGAATCCTTTAATTGATAAGGATGAGGAAAATTATAATAATTTTTTTTGAATTTTGTAGTGTAAGAATGTTTAGAGGGAACAAAGGGATTAGTAGATGAAGCAGAAATATCTTGTTGAGGAGAATTTTCCTTTCTTTCATAATGCATATCCTCTTTGGTAGATTGGGAAGGAAGATCCTTATCATATAAGGCCTCATCTTTACTTAATATTATGTGGGGAGATATATCATGAATTAAATTCATGATATCATCTTCTCTACAAATGTTTTCATGATTAAGATAAGCTCTAGGAGAATCAGGAAGATCTAGAGAGATGGAAACACCAATATTTTGATCTTGCCCCCCTTGCACCAGGGTATGTGTATGAGAAGAAGATGGGACCATGTGTATATTCAATAATTTCTCTCCATTAGAGAGGTCATTGATAGGATTATTAACTCTCTGTTCATTCACATTAGATACCCTAGAAGAGGTACAAGTATTAGGTTTTCCATTAGGATATCTAGAATTGTGATCTACAAAAGCTTTGAGGTGATCTATATATGAAATGCACTTTCCTAAAAACATCACCATAAAACAAAATGCACTATAAATGAAAGGTTTGAAATCAAATTAATTGAAAGGAAGGAATTTTGAAACTCTAAAAACACAATATGCCAAAGTGTTATGAGTGAAAAGAAGCAATGTGAAATGAAAGAAGCCATTATCCAACACATGATTTTGATAAATATAAGTGAAAAGAAAGGTAATCATATGTGAAATAGAAAATAAATCAGATTTGAAAATTGATGTAAAAAATGAAGCAATCCACAAATCAAATTAACCAAAATAAATTAGGGTTTTTACAAATTAAACCTCTAAATTTATATAATTTGATTAAAATGAGATCTATGAATTTGAATTTGAATTTTGAAAAATAATTAATTAGATATGAAACAATTAATCCAATTTAAACAATCCACATGCTCAAATTTAGAATTAAAAATTAGGGTTTTCTATGAATTTAATGTCTAAATTTTTGAAATTCAATTGAAAAGTAAACTTGTAAATGTAAATTTGAATTTTAAATTGTATAAATACTCATATTTGAGATCATAAATTAGAATTAAAGATGTAAGATGTCGGGTTCACCAAAATGTAATGGTAAAAAATTAGGGTTTCCACCACAAGAAGGATGAAAACCACTAATTTTTTCTTAGGGACTGCTACATTCAAAAGAGGGTTGAATCTAATAGATTTAGTCACAAAAAAATAAAAATAAGGACTGAAAACACTGATTAGATTCAAGGGGTGGAATTTTTTGCCCTTTTAGTGGGTTGAATTGCTGAAATTAGGGTAAAGTGTTGAAAATGAAGGTAAAAACACAAAAACAGTGAGCTACAATTATTGGATTGATGCACACACTTGGATCTGAGAAATTAAGAAGATTCAAATTTGATCCCAAAAAGAGCTCCAAAAATGCCAAGACCATGGCAAAATTCACCATATTCCTCCAAACTTTTCACACATAAAAAGGGGTTGATTCATCTCTATAAATAATGCTAATTCTGAAGATCGTAGCTCCATACCTATTTCTTGCACATAGAAAGAAAGGGAAATATGTTGGGAATAGGGGCTTGCCTAAGTCAAACCTTGGTTAAGAAAATAACTTTGATTGAAATATTGCAAATACTGCAAATACTACAATAAATAATGGAAGGATGTACCTCAGATCTACAATGACTGATAATGATTCTTTGCTTCTTGAATGTAATCACATATGTTGTATGAAATGGAATGAACATGAAAAAAACCTAATCACACACACATGCTTGCATATAAATGATATAATGTTGCTCCACAATTGATGAATGAAGAATACAACCCTGAAGATCTCTAGAAATTATTGATGATGAATACTTCAATTCTTGAATGCTTAATGATTATAATTTTGCCCTTCTATCATTGCCTTATGATCTTGTTGTATCATTGTAATTGTATCTCAAAATGAGAGAGGAAAGCCTCCTTATATACTTTCCTGTCGAAAAATATGTTAGTTTTTTGACATAGGCCGACACACGGCTAGGTTTCCTATCCAAATTTGAGAATGCCAAAGGGGTTCAAAATGGGCCCAATTAGGGAGGACCAAGGGATGGCACCATGGTTCCAATCAAGACCAAGGTGCCACAACTTGGTCCTACCCTATTTTTGTTACTACTTATCAGATTGCCATTAGTTTTATGTCAAAGTTATACTATATACTCTAGTCGGTTAACACTATCGAATCAAGCAGTCGGTATACATAGAGATGTTGGTATGCACAGTCTAGTCAGTTACAGAAGAAAGCAGTCACAGAACACAGTATACACCGAGCTGTCTACCGAGTATCTTTTCATGTCTACCGAGTAGCAAAGATGACACACCGAGTGAAACGTGTTACCAAATTCATTGAACCTTGACATGCATATGAAAATGTGTTACAAGATCGAGGCACATCTAACCATTATCACATTGGAAATTGCATTAGAAGATTGTGTATGATTTTGAGGTCATCTAACCAATAAAATAATTTGCATGATTATTCATTCAATAAATCGTGTTTGTAAGATCGAAGCAATGAATTGGATCACCGTCTTAAGAGATCTATTTATACAGCATGAGTTATGTGTGTATGTATGCATGTAAGAAGACTGTTACAGAGACACAAAGGTCACCAAGAAGGTTTTCAGAGAACAGTTGAAGAACAGAGTAAACAGAAGGGTTTACCGAGTTACTATATGGGTTACCGAGGTATGCTATAAGCAAGGTAATCTATTCTAAGCACATAGAATCTGCTATAACATTTCAGATGTAAAGTTGCAGATATTTGTAATGATTTTATTGTAATATTGTGAAGTTGAAAGAGAAACCTTTGACAGGGTAAAAAACTCTAATCAAGTCTATAAATTGTAAAGCCTCTAACCAGGTGCAACATTTAGATTAAGTGTTGTAAAATCCTTTAGCAAGGTAGATCTAACAAATCTTGTTACTCCTAACAGGGTAAGCTATTAGAAATAGCTAAACATGTAGCTCTAACCGAGCAATCTTTATTATTGCAGTAGTGAAGTTGTGGGTGCCATCCCCACTGCAGTTTTTCTCTCTAACCAAGAGTTTCTGCGTAACCAAAATATATGTATTATGGAGTGAATCATGTATGATTGTTATCTATTTGTTTTAACTTTATATTATGTTATTGCACTATTCGGTTTATGCATAATAGTAAAGATATTGTTCAAGAAAAGTTTTGGAGTACTGATTCACCCTTCCCCTCTCAGTACATTAGCTTTCCATATTGGGCTTAACAATTTTAGGGATGGACTAAGGGGTCATGTGGTGCATAAAGTGAAAATAAGGCCATATTTGCATGATGTAAGAATAACTAGGTCTTAATTAAGTATTGGGGGACAAACACTAAGGAGAGGACCCAAAATGTGGAATAAATTGTAAAGGAGTACAATTTAGGATGCTACAATCTTAATTAGGACCCAAAAACAAAATAAGTAGTCTTCTAAAAAAGAAGCACAACACCTTAGGAATAATAACAATTGATCTACAACATCCTCAAAACAATATTAAGTTGAGGAAATAAGTGTATTCCTCCGCATACAACACCAGAGCTAATAAATAACAATGTCGCTCATGAATCACTTGTCCAAATAACTAGAAAACTAAAATCAATCTGCTAGAACCATTTTGCAATAGTAAATACTACCATCTAAAACATATCTGATGTGAACACATATTCTAGACCATGGTACTATTCATCAAATTAGTCAATAGAGATAAAAATATTACTTCTGGACCAAACAAAGAACATAGAACTTCTAGAACCACATCATATCATCATCCTAATTCATCTATATGACATAACAACAAACTGCCAATAACTCTATATCATATAGTTAATCAGATAGGCATCTAAAACAACACTCATACACCTCCACAATACATTGATCACTTCTAAATAACACAACAATACATGTATCCATATCACAACATCAACATTTGGACCGTTAACATGTTTGACATCAATGACAACAAAGACACACATATGTGTAACAGTTTTACAATTGCTAGTGTTTTCTCTACTCTATCCTTTGGGAAATTATTCCAGATATGTCCTTCCCAGCTACAACATGTGCACCATATCCTCTCTAGTTGTTTAGGATCAATAGTTGTTATCTCTTGTTGTATGATGAACCTTTATACCTTATCTTGCAAATCCTCTAATATTCCTACATTCTAATCTTTCTCTGGTTTCTTCCAGGGTTGGGCATCTATCTAGTAGGCCATGATTATCAAGTCTACATATTTATTGAATTATCTTTAATCTAGTCCATTTTTAATCTGTCTATTTGATCTAGATATGTACCGTTCAATTTTCTATCTCATATAGTGGTTCCTCCATTTTCTTGCATACTTCCTTGAACTTTCAGCCATATTCTTTTATGGATGCATTTCAGGTTGTGTCAGATTTTGCATCATAGTGAAACTTTTTATGGGGATTATTGGTGCCTAAAAATTTATTAATAAATATTCCATCATGGCATCCAATGTGTCTACCTGGTTAGGGTAATGTTTGACATACCATTCTCTATCATCTTTTCTTAAGGACCCTATGAAGTCTAATAATCTTTCTTTATCCATAAATTCTCCAATCTTCTCTTGAATTAATTATAAGATAAAGAAGTGCTCTGGTGCTTTAGTTGTGTCAGTGTCAAACACCAAAATCTTGATGATTGTATCCATCCCTTAAGAACTTGATCTAGGATTGGTTATTACTATTGTTTTTGGTGTAGTTGCTAGTTTCTTTTCCTTCCTGCTATTATTATAAGGCTTCAATTTTATTCCCTTATCCTTGGATAAATTTATGTCAAAGTAACCCTATCCAATTATTTCACTACAAGGTATATTTTGCTTGATGCTTTCTTTTTCTTGCTCTTGTTTCTCTTCCCTCTTTTCTTATTCTCTCTTTCTCTTTGTTTTTCTATGGCTATTTCTTAACCACAATTCTCCTACTTCTAGATCTGGTGGGGGAAGGGTCTTGGGTTGGGGGTTGTGTCTCTTCAAAATTCTTTTTCATTCTTTGATTTGTAAATGACATGCCATTTGGCCACACCTCTATATTTAAATCTTGATTAACTTCTCTTTTTTTCCTTCTTCCCTTAATCTACTTATACTCACGTTAGTGTATTGCTCCAAATATTTCTCATCCATGGATGTGATTCTTTCAATATCTCCTTAAACCTATCATCTAGTTTGATTGTAATATTACTAAAGTCCATCTTGGGTTTAGAGACTCTAAAAATTTGTAGTAGGGTAGGAGACTCAGTAAAACTATTTTCCCCTAACAACAATTTTATTCTCCTTTCATATACATCCAATGCCATCTTTATACTACTTATTAACCCCGTTTCTTTATCCAAGAGTAAAATTGTACTTTCCTATCTAGATCTTATCTTCGTTGATTCTACTTCTTTTCTCTCATATTTTTCCAACATCCACATTGGCATGGTCAACCCTTATCCTATGTCTTTCTTCTCTCTCCAATGTCTATCAATGTCTTCTTTCAGCTCCATTAGGGATGACCATTGTCTCTTCCTTTTTTGATTCAATTTCATCCATCTCTCTTCAATTCTTGTTGTCACCTTTTTCCATGGGTGTTTAGGGTTTGGTATTACATTGCTCTTATATTGTGTCCCATTGTGGTCATCTATTTGGTAATGCTAATGATCACATCTCTTCATAGGTCTCTCTAGACCCCTTCTCCCCTTACATTTTACATCCCCTTGGTGCCTACCTCCCTCTCACTAAGTAAACATCAAGAAGACACTTTTATTTATCAAGCATATTTTTATTTTTCTTTTCTTTTTCTTTTTGATCTGCTAATAGGTTAAAATTTTGAAATTTCTCCTAGAAAAACCCCCAAAAAATGTAATTAGGGTAAAACAAATGGAACCAATGTTAGCAAAGAATTTGAGGGATACAAACTAGACTTATATACCCAAGGGATTTCTATAGTTGTAGTTTCTCTAACCCCAAACTTAGTTGTATTGAGGCAACAAGGAATGTATTCTAGATCTAACTAAGTAGAAAATTAGAATGAAATAGAATATACATAGATTAGACCCAAAATAGAGTATTTGTATTCATATATCAATGTGTAATTAGTACATTCCTTATATCACATTTATATAGTATCTCTATATTATCTATCTCTATTAAATATTCTCTATCTTATCTATTTTGGTGAATATATCTATCTCCTATACTTATATCTTCTAAAGGGGACATATCCCTTAGATAGTAACCCTAAAGTACATTCTATCTTCTAATTTATACATTTTAGAACATTGTTTCCAATTTAGAACTATATATCTTTGAACTAGTGTTTGTATACTATTTTCTAGTGAACAATTAACTTAGTTAGATTTAGTAATAGAACATAAATGTAGATTGTATATGATTAGATCTTATATTTAGAGGATGAATCCATGACTATAGAATTGACCTATACCTATAGTTTTTAGTCTCAAATGGAACACAAATTTATGCAAAAATTGAGACACTTCACTAATAGAGAAGAGTAGAACTTATGAAGATGAAACATGCTAACAACAAAGTATAATTATGTATTGCACATGGTTAGATCCAAATGTAGAGGGTGAACTTGCAACTATAGACTTGACCTAGACCTATAGGCTTAATTTCAAATAGGACACAAATTCATGCAAAAATTGAGAAACTTAAGTAATAGAGAAAACTATAATATATAGAGTAGAATTGTAGATTTCACATGGTTACATCTAGATTTAGAGTATAAATTTACAACCATAGACTTGACCTAGACCTATAGAATTAATCTAAAGTAGAACAAAAATTCATGCAAAAAATGAGATACTTTACTAATAGAAATGAAAATTTCAAAGTAGAAATAGATAAGATTCCATAATCTTCACCAACAACATACATTGTATGATTGTCAAGCTAAATACCCCTATACATTGCATTTACTTTTTGTACATTTGTACTTAATTTCATGATGAAGTAATCCATAACTATTATTAAATTAATCAAAGTTAATTTATATTTGTAGATTGCATTTCATTGGTTTACTGTAAATCACAAATAGACTTAGAGGATAAATCTACAACTATAGACTTGACCTCGACCTATAGACTTAATATCAAATAGATAACAAATTCATGCAAAAATTGAGACACTTCATTAATAGAGAGATCACATTTTCAAGGTAGAAATAGATAAGATTCCATAATCTTCGCCAACACACATACATTGGATGGTTGTCAAGCTAAATACCCCTAGATACATTGCATTTACTTTTTGCACACTTAATCTCATGATAAACTAATCCATAACTATCATTAAATTAATCTATTAAAGTAATTTATGTTTGTAAATTTGCATTTCATTGGTTTACCCTAGATCACACATAGAAAAATCTAGTTTTCCTTTACATGATATAAGAGGTGTTTTATGTACCTCCCATTAATAAAAAATTATTTTCATAGTAAATTTAATGGTATAACTTTAATTTATTAAGATTTTATAATTCCTAAGTGAAATATTAACATAGACACAATTTTGAAAGAACCTTAGTAGTACAAATATAACTTTAACCTCGAACATGTTATAATCAAATGTCTTTTCTTTTCATTAGAAGTGGATAACCCGAATAAATGAAGGAGACATATGAACTATGTACCCCTTGAAGAAAATGAAAGCATGTCTACAATACCAAGTGAAGAGTGAAAAGAAGTAATACATCTAGTTTTGAAAAAACCTCAATAACGAAAACAACTTTAACCTCAAACATGTTATAATCAATGGTCGAATCTTTACATTAGAGATTATCTACACTGTTAAGTGGAAAGTGGAGAGGAGAATGAGACAACCATTGCCCATAGGTGGGGCACTATTCCAAAGGTATTTCAACGTATATCTTATCTCTCCATCACAATGCAATTACAAATATAACTTTAACCTCAAACATGTTATAATCAAACATCGACTCTTTACATTAGAAATGGGTCCCAAATAAAGAGATCAAACATCTGACCCACTTCTTTTCCAAAAAGATGAAAGCATGTCTACAACGTTAAGTGGAAAGTGGAGAGGAGAATGAGACAGCCATTGATCACAGATGGGACATTGTTCCAAAGGTATTTCAACACATATCCTCTCTCTCCATCGCAATACGTGTACAAATATAACTTTAACTTCAAACATGTTATAATCAAATGTCGACTTTTTACATTAGAAATGGGTCCCAAATACCCACTTCCTGCCAGAAAAGATGAAAGCATGCCACTTCCTGCCAGAAAAGATGAAAGCATGTCTACAATGTTAAGTAGAAAATGGAGAAGAGGAGAAGAGAATGAGATGGCCATTGCTGACAGGTGGGGCAAAGTTCCAAAGGTATTTCAACGCCTATCCTATCTCTCCATCGCCATAGATGTACAAGAATCTTTCTTGCACATGTCCGACTCAGAATCAGGCTCAACTAACATATCTGATCAAATCCACATGTCATTTCATCTTATTGCAGGCGGTCGGGATTGTTGAGATGTACTCGGACATTCTAAAATTCAAAATATTGAGGCATGTGGAGCTGAAGTGCGACTATTGTTAAGATGTTGCAGATGTAATAATTATCTTCCTAATGCTTGGTGGGTAACTAAACGTCTTGGGGAGCTCAAGAGTCAAAGATCACTGTTAAGCTGTTGGAGATGAATATTACGTCTCAGAAGCAATACTAAGATTTTCCTTTGTACAATTATGAGTCAGGTGAGATAGCTGGTAACATTATGTCATGCACGTAGAATATCAATTTCACTGTCTACCTAACGTTTCTTATGAGTTGATTAAAAAATTCTACACAATCTTATCAAAGTGAGATTGTGATCTTTCAAATAAGGAAAGCTTGTTGGCCTATGATGTTGGGTTTGGTCACTTTTGTTTTTGTTTGATTAGATTGGTTTCTTTTTAGGTTTTCTAGGTTTTCTGGCATTTTTAAAAAATAGTAAATGAATATAAATTATAAGATAAAGAAGTATTTGTTAGAATAGTGTGATATTTATTTGTAATCAATCTAGAGAGGGTATATGGATGTCTTTTTAGGTGGATGAGAAAAGTATTATTTTATTATTCTTTAAATTTATTTGGATGAGTTGCAAAAGCATTCACAAAAGAGGTAGAGCATGATTGCGAGAGTTATAAATGGATTTGAAAGTATTCACACCGCTTTCTTGTTATTTGGAACTAAAGGAGAAGGTGCAACATCTCTCTTATGATTGGATAGTCCCACTTGAACTATTGGTCTCATTTTGTTGTTGCAACCATGGGAGTGGTGGCTACCAAATTAAATGAGTTCAAAGATGATGTTGAAAATAATTTTTATTTATAGATGCATTGATTGAGTTCAAAGATGACGTTCAAATTTTTTTATTATTTATAGATGAATTGATTGAGCACATAACATTGTTAGGTTTTATCATATATGGTTTTAAGAACCCACTTGTGGTTTCTTCTCAACTCTTTTATGTACATTGCATGCGATGGATATAGTTGCATGAGTGTAGCAAGATTGTTGTTTGGTTAAAAGGAGAACTATGATGTATACATACCCTTGTATTGAAGATTAACATATGCTTTTGTTCTCTTTGACAATAGACATTATTTTATAAGATTTCTCCATGCATATTTAATGCTATAGATCATATTCTTATGGTTTGTTAATTTTTAGTTTATTATTGTATATTTCCACATAATTTTATAGTACTTAATCTAATGTTGTATTAATAATTTTTGATATGCATACTTTGATGAATTTACATTTGTTGTAGAGTTCACTTTGTTTGACAATATTTGATATCAAACTTTTGGTTTTGTTGAGAAGGATATGTCTTTCTTGAAGTGTTGAATTTTTCTTTTTATTATGGTGGGATTTTTTTATTTAATTGTTTTGTATTGTCTTTATCTCTCATTCAAACATTGATAAGTTCAATGACACAAGGTACAAGTTTTGAAAGTTGAAGCTGAAAATTTATTTTAAAATAAGTAGGTCCAAGAAAATGTTTGATGATGATTGGAAAAACTTGGACAAGAATGCATGCAAAGAGCCATTTTATTGTGTTTTTTAGATTTCACCCTCCTGTATATCTTGAAGGAGACCACCACATTTGCATTGTGGAAGAGGACATATAATATATATCAAATTAAAATTCTAACAATTAATATTATCTCAAAAAATATTATATATTATTTGAAAATGAAGGATGGTGCTTATATGGTACAATATTTAAATTCTTTTAACATGATTTTACTTGTGAGCGAGATTAAGTAGATGTCAATTTGAGGGATAAGATAAATGTAACTATTTTATTCTTTAATCAAATCTTGATTTATTTTTTGTTATCAATGTTAGTACTATAGAGAAAAAAATGAATAATTGAATACCGCTACCTTTATTTTCAAGGAAATAGAAAGAAATTCCATCAATTTTCAAGGAAATAAAAAGAAAATCCATCCATTTTCAAGGAAATAAAAAGAAAATCCGTCAATGATGTCTTGAAAAATGTCTTACATATTGAAGGAAAGTCTATAGATAAAGGTGGGCATAAAGAAGATATAAGTAAATCAAAAAATAGATCCAAATTAAAAGGAAATTTTAAATCTTTGGAGAAGAGAAGAACTATGGAAAGAGAGGCTATATCATGAAGATGAAATGTAAAAATAAAAAGAAATCCTATAATGAGTATTGTACACAAAAATATTTTAGTGATGGTGATAATGATGTATTATGTATTTCTGATAACACTAATACTTATAATGAATTATTCATTGACATATGTTGTTGCTATCATATGACTCCTAGATGAGGAGTGGCTCCCATCATACAAATTTTATGATGGAGGAGAATTTATTCTTGATGAAAAAATATACATAGTATATTTTTGGTAAGAGAAAGGTATTTAACTATGTTTCAATGATAAGAGAATTAAATCCCTTCATAGTCTAATAAAATTTCAAAGGAGCCATTTAGCATTTAGGTAAAATAATTCTAGATTACATGTAATATTTGACAAGCTTGGTTGTATGTTGTTGAGATGGAATATAATGGTAACTAAAGGATCTTGAAGTCAAACTTTGTTTAGTTTGAATGACTTCATTTTTTATAATTGTTAATGTGAAATCTGTAATTTTAAAAATGCATACATTTTGTAGCACCAATGTTTAGCTCACATTAGTGAAAACTTTCTTCAAACCTTTATTAATAGAAATGGTTAACATTTTTTCTATTTACTTTGGTGAGCATATTAAATATTGTGAACATGGTGTTTTTGGTAAACAACATAAATACTATTTTTCTTGTATAAGTTAAAAGAAAATATATTATTAAGAATAATTGACTTAAATGTATTTGTTCTAATGGATATGCATTCTATGGGGGATAAAGCAAGATAGTCAGTCCACTTTTACTTTTTGTGAAAGTCATGATCTTCAAAAAATCTTGGTAGGATTAGGTACTTGTTATGATTTAGGATCCCATTTCTAAATAGATACCTATTACAAATGCATTCTCATTCCAAAATAGATATACATTTCATAAATTTATTAATTGTAAATTCATCCATGTGAATATATTCTACCCTTTATTCGCATATTAAGGATGACTGGTGAAGGCATGCCAAAATGAGTATTCCATATAGGAAGCATTAGTATAGTTACTATTTCACCTCCTCCCTCCATGAAATCTAGTTTGATATCTTCCTAGGTAGATGGATTTCTCATTTATATTTGTGTACCAATGGTTTTTTTAGTGGTGAATATTCACCAATTGACGAATTGTGTAGGTCGATCGTGTCGGAAAATTGGCTAATACAACTATTATACGAGTGGTCGAATCACCTCGTGTTCATGTAAAATCTGTCCCATGGCCCTTTTTTTTGCCACCTTGTGGTTGGTCATTATTTTCAAAACACGGTTTATTCGCCACCAGATCATACACGACTTGACTACTTATTAGTCATAATTTTGCCCCAAATTTTTCAGACGAATGCAAGAAACCACTGATGGACACACATGCATTCACTGTTAGGATTCCCACAGATACTGAGAGGGGGGGTGAATTAGTATCTGATTGGTGATCAGAATTTATTATCTTAAAACATGCAGAACATATTATAATAGTGTACTGGTATGCAAGAAATAATGCAATAAACAGAATTAAAAACATCCACATGAAAAGCACACCATGACACAAGGATTTAATGAGGAAACCTGGTGTGGGAAAAACCTCGGTGGTATTTGTGACCCACAATATCCACTTATTGGCCAATAAGAGAATATTACTTACAAGAGGGGCCTGCACATGCAGGAAGGCCAATTGTCTAGAGCTCGCTGCTCAATGGGAAGTCTCACTGACTTACAATGTGGATTTATACAAATCCAATATCTTGTACTGCTTTACAATAACATCTATAATGCCTGATTCAGTACCGGTTGCTGCTCTGCTTCTTACATAAACCCTTTAACCTATATTTCACATAATAGGTCTGCCTTAATATTTTTCCCTTTTACTTACATCACTTTCTTCACTTCATTAAAATGTCTACAATGATCTCTTTTATATATAAGAGTCATTTTACAACATGCCAAGTCGGCTTACAAAGTTTTTACACTAATAAACAAAATATCATATAACAAAATCCTATTGGCCTCTGTGCCGGTATACTTCCTTTCTTTGTGCCGGTGTAGAGTTTGATCGTTGATGCCAGTGAACTATCTTGCCGGTGTAATGCCTTACCAGTGTAATGCCTTGTCGGTGCCATACGATTGCAAGGTTGCCATCAATGACAAAACCTTCAATCACCTACAATGTCTCATTGGAGTGTGCATATGCCAATAATCTCCCCCTTTGGCATTGATGGCAACACTCATGAGAAATTTCAAAAGCATATCCAAAAATTTGAAGTCCAAAAAAAATGTTACCAAAAATGTGTGTGCTCCCCCTGAGCATATGATTCCTGTGATGTTTGAATTTTCTCATCCCACTACTCCCCCTTTGGCATCAATGACAAAGGTTGTCAAGATGTCAGTAGAGTTTGTAGTTTCAACCTTGTAACTGGATAGTTACAATTTGAAATAGATCCACCAAAATCAAGTTTATACTCTCCATAAACTTTTTACTATCTCTTATTGTTGTCTTTGTTCTTTTAGCTGTATCGATGAGATGTTGCAAATGCTCTGCCGATGTTTTTTGTCCCTGTATTAGTGCCTCAGATATTTCCTTTCGTAATGATGCTAGATGGTCCAATCTTGGACTCAGTTTTAATCTCAGATGCTTTGCCTTATTCACTATTCTCTCCTTTTCTCTTTCTAATTTAAGTAATTCTTCCTCAAAAGTTGTTATCTTCTGTTCAAAAACTGATAATGTATCAGGTGAGTTAACAATATTATCTGCAAGTTTATTGATTTCATCCTATACCTTGCTCATCTTCTTATCTATATCTACAGTCAAAAAGTTTGTCTTACAGGTGTCTTTGTACAGAGTTTTGTACTCTTTCAATAAGTTACACAGTTCGGGTAGAAGTATGTCAAAATCTCTGGTACACTTCTTTATCTACTCATCAAAGCATCTTTGCTTTTCAATTTCCAATTTGTCCTTCAATGTCTCTTCCTTTAATTTCTCAATATTTTCTGTGATATATTTACACAAGGTATCAAGTTGTCCTAAAGAATCTTTATTGTCTATATTACAGTTAGGAGCAATTACCTTCGAAATTGGTATTGTGTCATCTATTGCCTTATAAGCTTGTGAGTTGCAATCTGTTATCTTTTTAATTGAATCTAATAGTACTTCAGTCACATTAGTTGATTTGTAGCCTGATGATGAGGAACCTACATTCTGAGTACCGCCAGTGGAAGTAACCAAGCTTGTATTGACCTCTGGTAGGTCTGTTTGTGTTTGCATTTCCTTAAGCAATGGTTTTTCTATTTCTCCAGTTGTTGGTGGTACTGTTTCCTTATGAACCTGTTCCTATTTCTGTTGCTGTTCCTGTTCAGGAGCCTTTTTCTCTGTTTGTTTCTCTGTTTGTTGCATTGTCTCAGTGTGAGTCTGAGTTTCTACTTGTTGCTCTTTGTCATCTGTCGGTTTCTCCTACGTGTTATCAGTTTGCTCAGCTACCGGTGGCTCACCAGCCATTTCAGTCTTATCAACTGTATCTTTGTCTACCACAATGTTGATCTTTTGAGTATCAACATCCACTATATATAAGACTTCAGGATTAGGATTGACATCCTCTACATCCATACTTTCAATTGCCAGTTGATCTTTTGTAGTTGTTGTTGTTACCGGTGGAGTAATCAAAGGAGGTGGGGGTAAGTTGTCTTTAACCTTGATACTGGGTGGTCCACCAACTTTGCCTTTACCCTTGTCTCTTTCTTTCTGATATACCTTTATAGGTTTGTGGCTCATGTATTCTTTTTGTTTTTCTTTTTCCACTAGGAAAATGTTCCATGCATTTTCTGTCTCCTCAGTCACCTCATTAACTCTTTCAACCATTAAAGCAATGTGCCGGTGTGCAGTAGAAAATACTGCCTGGTTGGCTTCAACAATTAAGTCATCAATTTCTTTGGGTGAATTCACCGGGTATACAACAAGTAGCTTTTCTATCTTTATTTTCTTGTCAAGTTCTACTACTGCTTGTCTCCTTGCTTCAAGTCTCTTAAATAGTTCATTTGGTACTTCATCTACTACTTCCATCAAAAATTTCTTATACATATCCATATGCAATATAACACTATTTTCTACTTGTTCTTTTTCATCAGCTGTCAGAGTGTCATATAGTTTCTCTATATTCTTCAATTTCCCTTCCTCTATAATTTCATTCAATAGTATGTCAAGAGGGGCCAAGTTCTTGTTTGTCCTCTTCTTCTTCTTGGGTGTCAGTTTCTTCTTCTTTGGTGTAGCCTTTCTTACCAGAGATCTCACTACTTGTTGTTTTTGTCTTGTCCTCCTAGGTGAGGGTGTGGTTGCCAGTGAGGGATCTCTTTCCCTTGCAACTCTTTTGAAAGTTGCAGGCATGTCATTCTTTGAGGATGTGCCTACCGGTGATAGGTGAGTTTCAAGTTGTGGAGCTGCTAACTCATCCTCTGTTATGCCAGTTTGTTCCATTACTTTATCCTTGATTTCCTTTGCTTTCCTAGAACCTTTTCTTACAACTGCCTCAACCTTTTTCACTCTTTTCTTAGATTGTATTTGGCTTTCAATAGTTTCTGCACTACCAAATACTTCTTCCTTAGGTTCTTTAGGGGCTTCCAGAAGTGCTTTAGCATAAGTTTCAATTATATGATCATCAGTTTCGTAGCCCATCTCTGTTACCCAAACTGTCCTAGGGATGACTGCTTCCATCCAGATCTCATCCTTCTTGATTACAAAGCATATTTCATCCTTATATTTGTCAACAATCTTTTGTGATAATCTAATTCTTTTCTTCATTTTGGCCTTAAGTGCTTGAAAGAAATCATGGATATTGTTTTCCTTACCTTCTCCCATATTATTGAATAGTTCTGTTAGCTATTTACCTACTGGTATATCATATCCAAGTTCTTTGTAGCCTATACCGGGAACCTGTTTGGTTATATGTAGCATCAGACATGTACTAGCAGATTTCCAAATTTAAAAGTTCCTTTTTTGTCCTTCTTAATCTTGCCTAAGTTGTCAATTAATTCATCCTTCAACCACTCACATACATCAATCTTTGCATTATCTGTGACCATATTGTAAGCACTCTTAATGCCTAAACTTGAAACTGAATTGAGTCTATTTGCATGAGTAGCTTTATATCCTAATATCATGCTGATAAATCTTACATTAGTATCTTTTACATCATTGACTCTTAAGGACCTTCTGTCGAATGTGGCATCAGCTAGGTTCATAACTAGGTCATTGGAGACCTTTTTAGTCTTGTCTGGCCTTTTACCGGTGGTCGGTAACCCTATGATAGCTTTCACAGCTTCCTTGGTGATTTTGTGAATTGCATCTAACCAGAAAAATTCACCATGTACCCTTCTTAAGACTATCCTAATCACATCCTTGGGGAATTCATGAATGCTAAGGATCTCTGTAAATCTTAGGGTTTCAATGATCTTATGTTCATCTTTTACATTACCGGATTCATCACATATGATAGATTTAAACATGGTTTTAATCTCTTCATCTCCTTGTTCCTCAATGTTGCAATGAATGTAAATTCTGGGATCTTCAGCATAAACAACTCCCTTAGGAATTTGAGGAAAAGCACCTAAAGTATCATCTTTCTTTGCTACTTCGGGAACTAATTGAAATACGGGCCTAGGTCTTTTTATAAATTTGACAATAGTAGGGTTTGCTATATATTCAAGTGCAGAGGTGGATGCCATGATAAAATACCTTTTACTGCCTTTAGGATGGATGATTGTTTGAAGTGTTCTTGCCTCTTGCTTGAAAATGCCTTAGCTCGGAATCTTCGCGCTCTTCGTAGGTTTGAAATCTCGGTGAAATGAAATGGAGCCAAAACCTCAAATTTATAGTGTCTTTTTGCCATCTACCACATTAAATGTATGCCGGTTAAGTAGTTACTTAACATTGTCTGCTGGTAATAAAGTAATTTCCAACTTCTCATCTCTAACCGAGGGAATAATAGCACATGTGTCATTAGATTGCCAAACCCTCATGGAAACTTTCTTCAATTCGATGAAGAATTTCCTGCTGGTGGAGCACTGCTCTGTCTTGCCAGTGAAGCATCACTTTGTCCTACTGGTGAAGCATTGACTGGTTCTACTGGTGGAGGAGTATTCCCAATATTTAGATCAGCTTTTCTAATCCATTGTTTTGAGAATTCTTGCTTAACCTCTTCAACTTTTTCTTTACCCTTCAAGCTAGAACTTTTGTTGTTTGCCGGTGATCCTTTACTTCTACAGAATTTTGCAATATGCCCAATCTTGTTACATGCATAACAAGTTACATTATTCTTCTGAATAGCTTTCCCATAACCTATGCTAGTTTGTGTTCTGCATTGATTAGATAAATGTCCAAATCTTCCACAAACATAACATCTCACATTCATTCTGCAATTTTTAGAGTTGTGACCAACTTTGTTGCATTTAGAACATTGACTGGTGGGTGTGTTGATATTCTGATAATTTCTAGATCTACATTCATTTTCTCTATGACCATACTTATTACAGTTAAAGCATTTTCCATTGAATTTATAAGTATTAGGTTGTCTTACTAGTTTGCTGTGATCCTGAGTATTTGCAGTACCGGAGCTTTCACCAACTTCAAAGCCAATTCTAGAAGTGTCACCTTTAGGCTTTTGATTCTTCAGCAAGGTGCCAAGTTCCTCTGAGCTTTTCTTGAATTTTTCTTTATGTTGATTTGTAGAGTCTAGTTCTCTTTCTAAGACTTCATTTGTCTCATCAGTTCATTTGAGTCATTCTGAGTGTGCATCAGATTTGTCTTCAATAAATCATTTTCATAGCTAAGTCTTGTGTTCTCATTTGCTTCATCACTTAGTCTTATGGTCAATTCTTCTTCATTCTTCTTCCTATCCTCAATTTCTTTACAAAATCTCATAGTCATATCCTGCATCTCATTCTTTGTTGTCATGTTCTCCAGTTTCAGCTTGCTTATCTGATCATTAAGCGATTCCTTTTCATCATTTTCAGTTTGCATTTTTTCACAAAGTTCTCTTCTCTTATTTCTTGCAACAGTAAGATTCTCTTGAAGTGCCTGACTGATATCCTGAGCTTCCTTTAGATCATCTTCTAGTATGATATTTTTCAATTTTTCTGTATCATAGTCTGAGAGAGCTCCTTCAAGTTGCTTCATTAGATTTTCCATCTTTATCAGTGTCAAGATCTTCCTCAAGCTGTTAGGCTTCTGAAAATAGAGGACCAAGCTCTGATACCAATTGTTAGGATTCCCATAGATACTGAGAGGGGGGTGTGAATCAGTATCTAACCGCTGATCAGAATTTCTTATCTTAAAACATGCAAAACATATTATAACAGTGTACCGGTATGCAAGAAATAATGCAATAAATAAAATTAAAAACATCCACATGAAAAGCCCACCATGACACAAGGATTTAATGAGGAAACTCGATGTGGGAAAAACCTTGGTGGGATTTGTGACCCACAATATCCACTTACTAGCCAATAAGAGAATATTACCTACAAGAGGGGCCTGCACATGTAGGAAGGCCAATTGCCTAGAGCTCACTGCTCAATGGGAAGTTTCACTGACTTACAATGTGGATTTATACAAATCCAATATCTTGTACTGTTTTACAATAGCATCTATAATTCCTGATTCAGTACCGGTTGCTGCTCTGCTTCTTACATAAACCCTTTAACCTATATTTCACATAATAGGTCTGTCTTAATATTTTTCCCTTTCGCTTACATCACTTTCTTCACTTCATTAAAATTTCTACAATGATCTCTCTTATATATAAGAGTCATTTTACAACATGCCAAGTCAGCTTACAAAGTTTTTACACTAATAAACAAAATATAATATAACAAAATCCTGTCGGCCTTTGTGTCGGTATACTTCCTTTCTTTGTGCCAATGCCGATGTCCTGAGTGTCAGTGTAGAGTCTGATTGTTGATGCCGGTGAACTATCTTGCCAGTGTAATGCCTTGCCGGTGCCATAGGATTGTAAGGTTGCCATCAATGACAAAACCTTCAATCACCTACAATGTCTCATTGGAGTGTGCATATGCCAACATTCACCAATATCGACATAGGAATTTTTCAATTTTGAGGGGCCATATCGCCAATAACATTAATTATTTTGTTCTTGAGGCTAGCCCCAATTCCCCCCTACTAGTATTGAACGTTAATGCCAGCTCCATAATTCACCTTCAAATTTAAAATTGCAGCACCTTAATCTAGTTCAATTTTGTCAATTTTTAATATCCCAATTGTAGAATGGTGTGCAATTCATCAAAATTTGTTTCATATAAATACATGAGTGTTGGTATTTTGGTATGGTTTTGTAATTGATGTCAACACCTACTAAACACTTATCAACTCTAGCACTTTGGAGAATCAACAACATTCATCGGCAAGCAAGTGACTCATGCACAGTCATCGGTATTTGGTACACTAGCAAGATATAATAATCACCGACACTTGGAATGATATGAAAAACACTTGGTTATGTCGAAGACATCGTGTGGACACTTTGTCTTGGAGTTTTTGTTTATTGGTACATTAGCATTTGCATATTTACTGTTATTGACAAATAGGTCCAAGTTACACCGGTAGGTTTATCTTTTCCAAATCAGCATGGCACACTATGGAGATGACTTATTATTGTTGTAAATGCATTGAGCCGACATATTGAATCGATTATTGTATCGGGTATTAATTGATATGTAAATTAATTTTATTGTAATATCTTGTAGAGCCGACCTACTAAAATTGGTCTTAGGTTATGGTATAAATGTAAGATCTTATTTGTAAGATCAAATGAGGAAATGTGAAAAAGGATTGTGTAAAGGTATATGTGAGAATAAGTAGAGCTATACACACAGACATCATTTGAATATTGAAGGAGGGTTTTTGAGAAGACAATCAGAACTACACCGGTACTAAATCCAGCATATGAAGATGCTATTTTGAGCAGTACATTCTTATTGGATTTAACCATCCAACTGTAGTCAGTGTGATTCCCATTTTGTGATTGAGCAGTGAGCTCTAGGCACTTGGCCTTTCTGCATGTACAGACCCCATTTATATACACTTACTATCTGTAGTAGTATCATCTGATTGTGGGTAAGGTTTCCCACCGTGGTTTTTCCCCTTACAGGGTTTCCACGTACAAATATTGGTGTTATGTGTTGTGGATGACTTTATCTTTAAGTTTCATGCATGAATCCTTACCGGCATTGCAGTTAATTGTTAAAACTGTCTACCGGCATATTGGACTGCTTTACCGGTATTAAGCATTAAGTTGGTTAAGTTGTTTTTGGCTTGAATTTATTTGACAAATGATTCACCCTCCCTCTTAGTTGTCTTTGGGACCTAACAATTGGTATCAGAGCCAAGTCCTCTTTTGCACAAGTTTAACAGCTTGAGGAGATCCAATGTCTACTAACTATTTTAGGAAGGACAGTCCTAAACTTGATGGAACCAACTATGGCATATGGAAGATCAGAATGGAGACACATCTAAATTGCATTGGAAAGGACATCTGGGATGTTACAAAGAATGGTTATACTGCTCCTACTCAGAGTCAGCCCAATCCACCCAACTTGACTAAAGATGAGGAAAATGATTGCAAAGAAAGAGAAGCACTTTTGAGCACATTATCTGATCAACAAATCATGGGACTATCAGATAGGTCTACTGCTAAAGATATTTGGGATCATTTGGAAACACTAAATGAAGGTGATTCCATAGTCGAAATTGCAAAACTTGAAAGCTTTCGGGTTACGTATGAACATCTGAAAAATGGAAGAAAATGAAAGGATTTCTGCTTTTATGGAAAGAGTAAATGAGATTGTTTTGGGTATTAAATGTTGTGGAGGAACCTTGAGTGAGGATGAAATTGTTTCAAAATTTTTAAGAGGATTGCCACTGGCATATAAAATGAAAGTCACTGCTATAAATGAGTTAAGAACAATGCCTAATACATCAGTAACTAGGGATACATTGATTGGAAAACTTCCAGCTTTTGAAATTGAAGAATTTGGTTCTGTTGCTACTATAAAGATAGATTTAGCCTTTAAAGCATCAACACCATCTGCTCCATCATTTGACAAATCTGATTGGAAAGCCTTTTATGGAAGAGAACTTGAAGAAAGCAGGAAAGAAAATGAAGAACTTGAAGCACTATTTGCAAGGAAAATGCCAAAAGGACCAGTTGGAAGTAAGTATGAAGGTAAAGCACCCTTCAAATGTTTCAACTGCAATAAGATTGGTCATATGGCTTCAAGATGTCCTGATAGACATTCTAGACTAAGAGAAGAAGCTAGAAGAACATACAATCCTAACCCTGAATATCAGAGATACATATTTAAGAAGAATAAAGACAAATCTTGTTGCATTGTTGATGAAGGAGTGACTGATGATTTTGATGAGGATCCGACAGACAATGGATGGGCTTTTGTTGCTATAACAGAAGATCAACCGGCACCTACTTCTCAACCGGTAGATAGGCCTTGGCAGCTAAAGTTGAAGTAAAGGATGAGTGGATCATTGATTCAGGATGCTCACATCATATGACAGGAGATAAAGGTAAATTCTTGAACTTTCAAGAATACAATGGAGGCTTAGTGAGATTTGGAGATGACAAAGCTTGTTTGATCAAAGGTAAGGGTACAATATCTCTTGATGGTAAGCATAACACTGACAATGTTTACTATGTTGAAGGATTAAAGCATAATCTTTTGAGTGTTGGTCAATTAGTTGAGAAAGGTTTTCAGTTACATTTCAAAAAAGGAAAATGCAAAATCATGAATAGAACTGGTTTGGAAATTGCAACCAGTAATCAGACTAGAGGTAATATCTTTCAATTGAACAACAGTGAAAAGACATGCTTAATTGCACATATTGATGAAAGTTGGCTATGGCATAAGAGACTTTGTCATGTAAAATTTGATTGCATGGTGAAAATCAGTACTATTAAGGTAGTTAGAGATTTACCTAAAATTGTCAAACCTCACAATATAGTATGTAAGGAATGTCAATTTGGAAAACAAGTTAGAGCTAGTTTCAAAAGTATTCCAAAAAAATCCAATAATGCGCTTGATTTAATTCATACTGATTTATGTGGTCCAGCTAGAACTAAAAGCTTACAAGGTGATAGGTATTTCATGCTAATCATTGATGACTATTCTAGAATGTGTTGGGTTACTTTTCTCAGAGAAAAATCAGAAGCACTTGGAAAGTTCAAACTGTTCAAAGCAATGGTAGAAAATGAAACTGGTAAGAAAATAAAAATGTCTAAGATTAGATCAAGGAGGAGAATTTACATCTAAGGAATTTAATACATTCTATGAAGTAAATGGAATCAGAAGACAACTATCAGCACCTCAGACACCACAACAAAATGGAGTTGTTGAAAGGAAAAATAGAACTATCTTGGATGCAACAAGAAGTATGTTATCAGAAGCAAACCTACCACATGTATACTGGAGAGAGGCAGTCAGTACAATGGTCTATAAATTCAACAAAGTTCACATCAAAGGTGAAATTGGTAAGACCCCTCATGAACTATGGTTTGGTATTACTCCTACTCTTAAATATTTCAAAATTTTTTGAAGTAAATGTTATATCAGAAGAGATGAGTATATTGGTAGATTTGATCCTAGAAGTGATGAAGGAATATTTCTTGGTTATTCATCTGAGAGCAAGGCATATAGATGTTTTAACAAAAGATTGCAGAAAATTGTTGAAAGTACAAATGTAAAAATTGATGAACAATTTCGAGGAACTTCAAGGTATGTAGACTCTGAACCGGCAATAGAAATCTTGACAAATGAACCTACTCTGAATCCACCGGTACAGAATGAAGATCTAGTTACCCCGATATCATCTGAGAATTCCATAGTAACTAAGGAACAACAGTAAACAAAGACACCCCGGTATGTAAGACTGAATCACTCTCAAGATCAGATAATTGGAAACAAGTATAAAGGAGTTATGACAAGAGGAAGATTGGAAAATGAAGAGGTATGTCTTATTTCTCAAATTGAACCATCATCTGTTAATGAGGCATGTGAAGATATATATTGGATTAAAGCTATGGAAGAAGAATTAGAACAAATTGAGAAGAATAACACTTGGACATTAGTTCCTTGGCCTAAAGATAAAAATGTAATTGGAACCAAATGGGTATTCAGAAACAAACTTAATGAAGATGGTAAGGTTATCAGAAATAAAGCAAGACTAGTGTGTAAGGGATATTCTCAGAAAGAAGGAATTGATTACAATGAAACCTTTGTACCGGTAGCTAGAATTGAGGCTGTCATATTATTTTTGGCTTTTGCAGCACATAAGAACTACAAAGTATATCAAATGGATATTAAATGTGCATTTTTGAATGGAGATCTTGAAGAAGAAGTTTACATTGAACAACCTGATGGATTTTCTTTGACAGATAACAAAGATATGGTTTGTAGGTTAAGAAAAGCTTTGTATGATTGAAGCAAGCTCCAAGAGCTTGGTATGCAAGACTGGATAAGTATCTTTTGAAGATTGGTTTTTCTAAAGGTAATGCAGACAACAATCTATATTATAAAGTGACTAATGATGACATCTCAATTATAGAAGTATTTTTTGATGATATAATCTTTGGAGGAGAAGATGGATTATGTAAATAATTTTCTATTAAAATGCAGCAAGAATTTGAAATGTCTATGATTGGAGAAATAAAATTCTTTTTAGGATTGCAGATTTCATAGACTGATAAAGGTATATTCTTGAGTCAATCCAAGTACTTAAAAGAGTTACTGAAGAAATTTGGGATGGAGAACTCTAAACTTGTAAGCACATCTATGACTACAAATGACAAACTATCACTAAGGGATGAATCTACACCTGTTAATCCAACTAGATACAAATCTATGATAGGAGGTTTACTATATTTGACACAAACCAGACCTGATATTATGAATACAGTATGTATTGTTTCAAGATTTCAGAGTAATCCTAGAGAAAATCATGAATCAGCAGTAAAAATGATTTTCTGGTACTTACAAGGCACTTCAGATCTTGGATTATGGTATCCTAGAGATGAAAACTTTGAATTATGTGCATAAATAGATGCAAATTGGGCAGGAGATGTGGATGATAGAAAAAGCACCACCGGTGGAGCATTCTTTCTTGGAAACAGACTAATTTCTTGGTTGAGTAAGAAAGAAAATTGTACATCTTTATCAACAACATAATCAAAATATGTTGCAGCAACAACTAACTATACAGAGGTACTATGGCTTAAACAAATGCTGAAAGACATAAAGGTAAAATGTAAGGAACCTATTACTATCTATTGTGATAACACTGCAGAAATTGATATATCTAAGAATCCAGTATTACATTCTAAAACCAAACATGTTTCTATCAAATTGAATTTTCTAAGGGAAAATGTTGAAGCAAAGGAAATAAAACTGGTTTATGTGAATACAAAAGAGCAGATAGTAGATATCTTTACTAAACCTCTGCCTAAGGAGACTTTTGAATTTTTTAGAGAATAGCTTGGGGTCATACCCCCACCGGTAGAGACTTAGGAAGTTGATGATTATCATCAACCAACAGAATTAACAGAGAAATCTTTTACTCCGGCTTTGATGGGAAGCTACTTCTCAGGGGGAGTAGTTGGTATACTAAATTGATTGGTATTTTGTATATGAACTTGGCTTGGAAATAACTTTGGCATTTGATGTCAAAGGGGGAGAGATTGGTATGGAAAAACATAAGGAAAACACATGTTTCTCCTAGGGGGAGAGATTGTTGTTTGAGAGAGATTATTACTCTCTATATTTGTATTTTGATTTCTGGTTATGATCTCTTTTTGGAGATTGTTGGTTTTTGGTATTTGGCATTTCTATTTTGGCACTTTGATGGGTTTTCCATCTTGTGTTGCCATCAATGCCAAAGGGGGAGATTGTTGGTATTTTGGTATGGTTTTGTCATTGATGTCAACACCTACTAAACACTTATCAACTCTAGCACTTGGAGAATCAACAACATTCACTGACAAGCAAGTGACTCATGCACAGTCATCGATATCTGGTACATCGGCAAGATATAATGATCACCAACACTTGGAATGATATGGAAAACACTTGGTTATGTTGAAGACATCATGTGGACACTTTGTCTTGGAGTTTTTGTTTATTGGTACATTAGCATTTGCATATTTGTTATTACCAACAAATAGGTCCAGGTTACACCGACAGGTTTATCTTTTCCAGATCAACATGACACGCTATGGAGATGACTTATTATTGTTGTAAATGCATTAAGCCAACATATTGAATGGGTTATTGCATCGGATATTAATTGATATGTAAATTAATTTTATTGTAATATCTTGTAGAGCTGACCTACTAAAATTGGTCTTAGGTTATGGTATAAATGTAAGATCTTATTTGTAAGATTAAATGAGGAAATGTGAAAAAGGATTGTGTAAAGGTATATGCAAGAATAAGTAGAGCTATACATGCAGACATCATTTGAAGATTGAAGGAGGGTTTTTGAGAAGACAATCAGAACTACATCGGTACTGAATCCAGCATATGAAGATGCTATTTTGAGCAGTACATTCTTATTGGATTTAACCATCCAATTGTAGTCAGTGTGACTCCCATTTTGTGATTGAGCAGTGAGCTCTAGGTGCTTGGCCTTTCTGCATGTACAGACCCCATTTGTATACACTTACTATCTGCAGTAGTATCATCTGATTGTGGGTAAGGTTTCCCACCGTGGTTTTTCCCCTTACAGGGTTTCCATGTACAAATATTGGTGTTATGTGTTGTGGATGACTTTATCTTTATGTTTCATGCATTAATCCTTACCGGCATTCCAATTAACTGTTAAAACTTTCTACCGACATATTGGACTGGTTTACCGGTATTAAGAATTAAGTTGGTTAAGTTGTTTTTGGCTTGAATTTATTTGACAACTGATTCATCCCCCCTCTCAATTGTCTCTAGGACCTAACAATGAGAAGGTGACATTTTATAGTTTACACCTTGTTCAGATCAGTCTACACTTTTAGAATCCACATGCTCTTCTTTGGACACAAATTGCTGAGGAATTATTTGGATGTTGAGTCATTGACAGACCCTGTCACTGTGAAACTAATGGTAAGTGACAAAGGATATATAATATTGATGTTAGTGTTTGCCATTTTGAGTTGTTAGTGTCTCTATGTCTATCATTTTATTTTGTAGAATTTTGTTGTAGCTTAGTTGTTATGGATTAGTTTTTTCCATTTTAATATGTTATTCTTTACATAGCATGCATTGTTACAACAAGCTACAAAGTTTTTCTATTTTATTTTCCCTCTTTTTATCTGTTATAGTATTTTGTAGCCTATAGGAATCAGATTCCTTCTTGCATGGCTTAGTTTTTTCCATTTTAATCTATTATTCTTTACATAGCATGCATTGTTACAACAAGCTACAAAGTTTATATATTTTATATTTCCCTCTTTTTTTATCTGTTATAGTATTTTGTAGCATGTAGGAATTAGATTCCTTCTTGCAATTTTTGTTAGTAAGAGATGTCGAGTAGCAAGACTCCTGAAAGTGATGAAGGGAGGCCATCTAAACACACAAATAATAATATAAGTTCATATTTTGGAACTCGATCAAGCAGAGCTACAACATCAGCACTTGCACCTGATGCCTCTGGCTTTGTCACAATGAATGTTCCAATGGGTACCCAGAGTAGCAAGACTAAAACAATCATCTTGGTTGAAAACGTTAATGATGCTATTACTGATAATGCAGCTATTACTGGCAGTTTGGATGATGTTGTTGCTGATAATGTTGTAGATGCTATTGTAAATGGTGGTGTTGATGCTATTGATAATATCTGTGATGTTGCTACTAACAATGGTGCTAATGCTTCTATTGACAATACCAGTAATACTGCTCCTGTCAATGCATGGAAGAGGGGAAGAAAATCAACAACAAAAATTGGGCGAGAGTGGGATGCGAAAAGGTCATTTCAGATTAGTTGGAGTTCAAAGTACACATTCATTGAGCCAGTGCCAAATCTAGAAAAAGGAAAACCTCGAGTAGAATGCTTGTGTACAATCTGTACTTGGAAACATGGTAAGGACAAAAACTGCAAGAAAGGAAAACACATGGGTTCACTTGAAGCTCAATTTCAAAAGGTTATGGATGAAACATATATGTCCAAAACTGTTCAGTTGGCTACTCTTTTTAATATTTTGAGTAGAGGTCATCCTATGATAGACTACTATGATATTGCTAGATTATTAATATTTCTCACTGTTCCAAGATATCCTATAACTCATTGGTTAGTAAATAATGGATGGGATTTGGTGAGTTGTCTTGCTGAAGTGGAAATAACTGATCTATGGGAAAAAGTAAAGGAATCAATTTATATTTCATTATCTTTAGATGAAGTTACATCAGTGGACAATACTTGTTGGATGTGTATACTATCCAGAACCATGTTCGACATCCTCATCTATCTATTCTGTTAAGATGGAGAACACCAACATGCTAAGTATGTATGAACTGACTAAGAAATATTTAAATGAAATTGCCGGTATGGATGACTTTACAATTGCCAAAAAGATGGTGTGTGTAGGAGTAGACAGAGCTACAGTGATGTAAGATCATAGGAATAGTCTATGTGCAAAGATACAAATGAGCATTGCACCATATATGGTTCACATTCATTACATGACGCACAGACTTAATTTTAGCATGTAAAACAGTGCACGATCATGAAGAGGTAGCTAGAGTTGATGATCTAATTCATGATTCTATATGCATACTTCTATTGTAGTCCCAAATGTTTTTTAGAATTTCAAAAATTTGTTGAAGGAATAACTGATGGTAACAAGCTACCTAAGGATGTTGAGACTAGATGGATCTCCATTTGTGGACTCGCGGAACAAGTTTTCTTAGAATATAGATCCCTGATTGGTCTAATATATGAACAAAGGAAAGATGATCAATGTACTATGCTTTTTCATAGGTTAACTGATGTAGAGACACTATTAACCTTGGCTAGTATTCTCCCCCTGTTAGACCAAATGAACTCTCTTATTAAACAAGCCCAACAGAGAACTATGTGTGTTCAATAATATGCTACGTTGTGTAGAATGACTATCATGGGCATCGATAATCAATATCTAAATGATTATCCATTCAATGATGAAGCATTTAGTAAATGGAATCAAATTACATATTTGGGTCATGCTGATAATTAATTACGATTTAATGATCATGGTGAGTTATGTGTCTCTGTTCATGGAAAGAAGATACTGATGTTCCACTATGGCATGTGTTCTAGTGCATGGTCTAATAGAATGAGAGATGGATCTGTTATAGTGGAAGATTTCAACAAGATTGTGAGTTCTGTGAAAACCAATTTACAGAAGATTGCAAAAGAGGTTTCAACACAGATTTTAAAGCAATTCCCTCGGGAGGAACTATTAGAAGCCATGTCTATCGGCTATCCTAATTTTTGGAGAACGCTTGATCCACAAGATTTTCATTAGAGGCTATTGGAATTGGTGAATTATTTTGGTAAGAGTGTCAATTTCAATGTTGATGGAAATAAAGTTGAAAGAGCTATAAGTAGAACTAAGATTGCAAAGCAATCTGCCCATTTTACAGCAACAATGCATGGACAAGTTAAGGATTTGGATAGTCCATACCTACTAGGATCAATAACATGACTTTGGGCAAAAATAAGTCAGAGCTTAACGTTGCATGATGAAATAGCAGAATATTTCAAACCGGTTGACTTGTTTCAAACGATGATTTTGGGTTCTATTGAGGATGAGAGAATTTCACCGCATTGGGATTCTTAAAATCAAAGACAAGAAACAAACTCGACAAGAACCTAGAAGTTTGTTTGAGGATTTATACTAGTCTGTATAATGTCAGAAATTTTCCTTATGAGAGGGCACTCACACACTGGACATCCACAACTGAAAGGAGAGTGTTAGGCAATATTTTGACTAGCAATGACAGTGTTAAAATGCATAGCTCATCAAGTTCTTGTAGTCATGTTAGAATAACACAAGCAAGAAAAATGAAGGGGAGAATGAAAGAGAAAGTGAAGTACAGTTCAACGAGATGAATTGGCAATTGGATTTCGGTCAGTTGTGACAATTCAATTGTCAGTCAGTGAGATTTAGCATTTTTGTAGGAGACTCTCGAGACCCAGACTATTACTAGGTATTTATATTGTTTACTAGAATTCATGAATCATGAATGGTATTGCAAAATCCAAATTGATTTCTTTATACCAGTGTAAATCCACATGCACTTTTTAATTTTTCATTTATAACTTATATATTAATTTTCTGCAATGTTGAGTACCTTTACCGTGTTGCATGTTTTGTTGTATACTCTTTGTAAACATTGTCTTCAATTTGGATTTATTAGATTTCCAATTTCTGTTTATCAAATTTTCTTTCCACAAAATTTTATGGGACCGTCTTATAAACATTTATGAAATAATTTTTGTAATCATTTTAATATTTTTTAAGTTGCGATTTACCTTAAACTATTAATTTTTTAAGTCTTCAAGTGGTGGGTCCTAGTCCTACTAACAATATTTGATGATGCAAAATAGTGCCATGTGGTTTTGGCACTATATGAGTGGTTATTTCTATCACATTTTGTTCAAGATGGGCCTACCACCATAGTATGATGAAGCCACAACTTGGCACATACCTTCGTGGAACCCTCTTACAATCAATTAACAAATAAATTATTTTCCGTTCTTTAAATAATGGGTCCTACCATCGATATGTGATTATGAAAAATTATGCTATGTGTCCCCTTTTATTAGAAATAGATGTGAAATAATTGATTTACTACTATCGACGAACTTCTTGACCGATGAAGATCAATGACTTAGGTTCAAAACTATGGGGTAGGGTTTGTTTTTGTTGGCCATTTGGTGGAATTGATTATGTGTTGTATTGATGTTTTGTCATTGATGCCAACATCAGCTATTTGGATGATTTACTGGCACCCTTCTTGTCTTGGAAGGTTGAGTGGATTCTAGTTGTTTTGGATCCGACATGATCTGGTAGGCTCTGGTATAGTTTGGTGATGAAATTGGCTTGCTCATGATACTCATGCTCATATTCAGTCAGTTGGTTTTGGCCTGGTGATCGGATGATATCCTTCTTGCTTACAATCTTAGTTTCTAGTTCCCGCGAGGGTTTCACTGGCAGAGCTTTTGATGAAGATCTTTGATGAATTGCATAAGTAGTGTAGGTGCATCTTCTGGTGGAGTTTTAGAATGCTGTTGGTGATCATGTTCGAGACTTGGCAGATAGAGATCATTGTTGTAGCGTGTAGACCTATACTGGGTCCTAGTCGATCTAGGTTATGGACCGACTTTAATGTAACGTGTGGATTGGACCTCTTGATGTGTTTCTAGGATCTCTTATATGTTGGATATTATTTGTTTGGTCTAAGGCCGACATGGTTTGTAATTATGTAATTGGTTTATTATCTGGTGGCAAACCTAATTTTTTATGGTCAAGGGTTTGTATATATAGATGTAAGATCTCATTGTAGATCATCATGGTTATGTTAGAGGTCATGGTCAAGGAGTGTAATGTGCGAATAATATAATATCATTCAGGCAGAGGATTTGGTCGACCATTGGAGATCGAAAATTGGGTTTATGTAAGAGGATTCATTCCTCCAGTATTGAGCTTAACCAAAACTGTAATCAGGCATAGGAGATGCTATCTTTTGTAGTTCGACACTTCTCTGGATTGTTGTCTAGATTTCTATGTAGTCAGTGAGGATCCTTTTTTGATGAGCATTGCACCCTAGGCTATTGGCCTTCCTACAAGTGCATGCCCCTCAATTATAATTCACATAATTACTACAGAAGTATTATCTAACTCTTGGTAGGCTTCCCACAATGGTTTTTGCCCTTTACCGGGTTTTCCACATATACATCTTGGTGTCATGTGGATGGTTTTTATTCTCTGATTATTGTTTATGCTAAATGGTTTAACTTCTACTCTGGTATTAATGTTTTGGGTTACGGTATTAAAGTTTTAAATTGCTAATAATTACAATAATCTATGACAACTAATTCACTCCCCCTCTCAATTGTCTTCCTGTTATTTGAACTGTCTAAATGTTTTATGTTGTTGTTTAACAATCAGTTTTCATTGGTTCCCCTCGAACATGCTAGGTCACTTGATAAGTGCATTCAATTTTAGATAATTCAATATTTATGAAGAGTCGTAGTTGACGACTTTGTGTAATTAAGATAGTCCAACTGTACAACTCCAAGCATTAGCAATTTAGCATCTAACGAAACTGCAAGGGTTTGAACTTCGACACTAGAGAGTGCGGTGTCAAGTACAAGTAAGTTGGCATTCTGCAGTTCGGTTTAATTTTTTCTATCTACGAAAGGGTTTTCTCAGTATTTTAGGTTTAGTTTTTGAAAAGTATTTCTCAAATTGAGATTTTGCAAGATCATAAATTTTGAATACTCAATTTCATTTTGGAAGCGTTGTTTGTACATTTCTTAAATACCATAAGATTAAATAGGATGAGTGGAAATTCAAGAAGAGGTTCAGCTAATGCTAAGAGGGCCCTGAATGAAGATATTATTTATCAATTGCCTAGTTCTTCAAAATGGGGAAGGCATGCTCAAGTTACGTATATTATATCTGATATAGTTGTGGACGGGGTAGCATTGTGTGGGGATCCTTACACACCTTTTAGTGGAATGGATTTGTTAGTATTTTTTAACAACATGAGTAGAGCCCCAATTCTAGTGAATAATGAATGGAGATTGGATTTGGGAAGGTTTTCATCCCAAATCTTTTTGTCAATGTAGACCTAATTAGAGTTGTGGAAAAAATATATAATCCAGATAGCCAATTTGTCTCGATAGAGAAGGGTGTTTTATTGGCCAAGTTTGACAGGGAATCTATTTCTGAAACATTTATGTTAAACTCTAATGCACAGCTACGGGTGCTCATTGATTTTATATCTCTAGGGAGGGAATATGACAAGGACAAAGGTAGCTTCAAGGTTAAATGTCTTCCATTTCATAGAAGGAAGAAGGGGGATAGGAAGCCTATTGCATTTTGGAAGACAAATATTGAGCCCTTTGATTATGAAAATTTTCAAGATTATTTCATATACACTTACTTTGCACTTTGCCAAGTGTTGGGAATCAATGTAAAGTCCAAGATGCCTGTGCATCTTATGATGTTGGCCATTGAAATCCAACACACTTATAGAAACACCTTCTTTGACTTTGCCTCGTTCATTTCCAATACTATTCATGAAGCCCTTTTGGATATCCAAAAGGGTAGCTCTGTTGTTCGCTTTAGGTGGTATTTTCTATTGTGCCACATTATTTTGTATGGTGGAAGCCAGGTTTGTCCTTGCCCTTGGGACCCAGAGCTGAATTTGAGAAATTTAGATGAACAAAACCAGAGGTTTCCTATCCAAGAATGGATGTATTTATGGGACTGCACTATGACAACTCCAATTATGTCATGTTTACGGAACTCATTGTTAGAGTTTTGTTGCAAAATTTGGGGTACCCAATCAATTGGAGATTGTTAGACATGGTGAGGATATTTTTGAGGCCTCTAGAGCTAGAGCCCAAGCTAGGAATCTCCCATAACTAGGGAGACTAGTTTTGTTACCCCAGGTACACAATCATCAGAGTTTACAGTGCACCAGTTAAACCTCATGTTTTGCCTAGATATGTATCGGATAGAATTGCTTTCTTAGAAATAATTTGGCAATTGAATGAGTTTGACAAGGCTCATTTATGAAACCCAAAGGTAAAGAAGGGCTCCTTCCTCCCAAAAACCATATTTGTTTGGGATTTTGAGATCTTGAGAAAAGGAGGTTTCGACTTGTTATATTACAAGTTACTACCATACAAGATGAATTTTGAAAAATTCAAAATTTTTGATCTAGAACACTTTATTGATTAGACCATATTTGGGTTTAGATTAGTAGCCTTTGTTCATGAGCATGATCATTTTGAGGACTTAATTATAAATGCTTCTTTTGATGTTGAAGTTCAGTGTAGAATATACATGGTAGAAGAAAAAATGAAAAATATTGACGCAACATACAAAGTGGTATACACTAAATTGGAGGAACAAAGTGTCATAAATTTTGAAAGAGTAAAGGCAGGAGATGATGTTAGACCATTGACATGATCTACATTTCTCTCTAATGATAAGTTTGTGCAGTCCCGAGAGTTCAAGGACTTTGTCCTAAAAAACAAAAGGGATCATTTTTCCATTATGCTTAGAGAAAGGTTGGCATCGAGGAATCTGGCGGACAACAATATTGATAGATTTAGAGTAGAAGGTTTACAGGAGGCTGATTATTTCATATCGAAGATGACCCCTGAGGAGGCAAGGCCTTTTGTAAGGAATAGTGGATGTTTTTTACTTGAAGGATGGGACCTCTCTTATGCAATTGTATTGGACACCATAAGAAAGGAATATTCAAATTTGGCGGCTTTAGCAACTAAAGAGAAAGCTCAAGAGTTGTATTTTGGGTCATATTATAGCCCTTAGTATGAGGCATTGGTAGTGTGGTCAATATTTATTGATGACCAGATTCAGAAAGCCCAGATTAAGAAGAGGGTAGGAGATCTTACCGTTAAATTGACTGTTATGAAAATGAGACCTCCCAATAGATCCACAATGCTCTTAATAAAAGAGACAATGACTTCTCAGATAGATGTTAACAAGCTTATAGAAGATTTGAGTAAGTTAAAACTTCAAAATGAAAAATTGTTGCAGGGGTATAATAAGGCGGTGTCCCTCCTACCTTCTCCACATCCTACTTCAACTTCTTTTGTTGCTTCAAGTTCACTTCAGGAGATAATGGCGCTAAAGGATGAAGTAGCAAGGTTGGAAGATGAGCTCAAAATGAGCAAAGTGGCTCAGAAAGGTTCAAAAGATGATGAAGAGAAGAGAGTAAGTGATTTGGTTGAAAAGAATAACACCTTGTCACGGGAGATAAAGGCGCTCAAGGATGAAGTATTAAGGTTGGAATATGGGCTCAAAAGGAGCAAAGTGGCTCAAAAAATTTTAAATGGTGATGAAGAGAAGAGAGTCAGTTATTTGGTTGAAGAGAATAATTCCTTATCACAGGAGATGAATACGCTCAAGGCTGAAGTAACAAGGTTGGAAGATGAGATCAAAAGGAGTAAAGTGGCTCAAAAAAGTTCAAACAATGATGAAGAGGAGAGAGTCAATGATTTGGTTGAACATAATATTACCTTGTCACACGAGATAAAGGCACTCAAGGCTGAAGTAGCAAGGTTGGAAGATGAGCCCAAAAGGAGCAAAGTGGCTCATAATAGTTCAAACAATGATGAGGAGAAGAGAGTCAATGATTTGGTAGAAGAGAATAATACCTTGTCACTCCACCCTTATGTTTCCATGCTACCGATCATAGATGATTCATCTATGATGACTAGAAATTTGCATGAACATAGGATAACCCACATCTACGACATTGTTGAACTCATTCGACTGACTTAAAAAATTGGTCTCCTCAAGTCAAATGTTTATAATTGTTGTTGTAACATGCAAATTTGGATGATATTACTGACAATTCTATTTTAAAAATTATTGAAAAATTTGATGAGTTGTGCAATATTCTACAAAATCATATCTTTTTTAGGCACAAGTTTATTCAGTTGGTGAGGTTTTATGATGATCGACCAATATAGGTTCCTCCTATTTTGATAGCAAAAGGGGAGTTGAAGAGATTTTCTATCTGGAGGTCTTATTTTTTCCTTAATGTTAGACAAGCAACAAGAGGATATAAAAATTTTGGCATTATAAACATGGGAGTGTTGAATTCTATGATGGAGAAACTTTACTCCATTGAGTATTGGATGCTCGAGTTTTGCTAGATTGTGGCGATAGTGCATGATCAATATAAGAATGATCATATGATGCAAGTCAAATAATTTCACCGGCGATGTTCTTGCTAGGTACTAAGGTAGAGATATTTTCGAACAAACTTACAAAGAAAAATATCCATTTGTAATTGGAGAAGCACTTTTTTTTGACAACTACATGTTACATATATATGTATACATACATACATTTATTAATTCCTATATCTATGATGGGATCAATTTTATTTGTTCTACTTCTCATTACTTGGATTTGAAAGTGAATATGTTGTTTATTTTTGAGCTGAAAGTGAATATGGATTTATTTTACAAGTTGTCATTCCATACAAGAAAGTAAAATATAATACAATTACACAAAACCCTACCGAAATAATATTTATTAGAATCCTTTAAAAATTAAAATGAAGATCAAATTAAAACAAAGTTACTTAGTCATAGAAGATAGAAGAAATTGTAATTTATATTATCTCTTTCATAGAAACAAGTTTACATGGCACTGTGGCACAGTTTACATCTTTGAGATGACCTGTGTTGACAATACACATTATGAAATCACCGTGTAAATTTTTGTAGGGTGCTCCACTCTACATCTAATGGAAGTCTATTTTGTTGTAATGTATGGTAAGCAACCTACAAATTTGTTAGAATTTCATATTTGGGAGATTTGAACTTGACACCAATGTTTCATTCAATATTGCATTCAAGGTTATCAATGGTTCAATGTAACCCAAAAAATTTGCCTCACTACTGTCCTTAGGAAGCTGCTCAACATCACTGTTCATTTTTTCCTCCATCTTGTTGAAAGCAACATTTTTAATGTATTGATTATTTGCATCAACACTCTTTCCCAAACCAAGCTCTATCAATTTGAGTTCCTTTTCATCTAGGTTCATCACCTTTTTTGCAGCCATACCCAGATATTCCTCTGCTTCCCATAATTTTTTCACAATTTTGAATGATAGAAGATGCCTTTACTGAGGCATCAATGCAGCTATGAATTCCCTTCATTGCTAAATAGTTGTCACTGGCTTTGTAGAGTGTTTGCAAAATTTGTTTTGGAATTTCCTCTCTTGAACAAACCTCTATGTTATGACTAATGTATTCCTTGACCTTTACATGGTGTCCTCTCACACTTTCATTCAATTGAAACCACTGACACAACTAGTAATTCCTCTGCATTATTTCCCCCCATTTTTTTTCTTTTATATACCTGACTATCTTTTTAGAATTTTCCTTCGTTATGTTCTCCAAAGTTTTGATCATATTTTCAGCCTTCTGCAACTCTTGTCCCATTTTTTCACTTGATTTTATTTCTTCCTCTGCTTTTTCTTCCCATTGTTTTTCCTTTTCCCTCTAATGATCCAATCGCTCTTGTAAATGTTTGTTTGTGGTAGCAACAGTCTCCACACTATTGTATAATCTGGTTGAAGTGGCTTTTTCATTATCTAATTCTTTATTTCTTTCAGCCAATTTTTTGTTTAGTTCATTCAGTCGTGCCTCTATCTATTTGTGCTCTATAATTGCTGAAGTAGAGTCAGAATTTTTTATCCTTTTTTGTAATTCAACCCACTTGTTATCTACTACTTTCCTCTTTTCTTTCTCATTTTCCAGGTCTGCCTGTAACTTTTCTATTCGTTTCTCCAACTTACTTTTCTTTCTCTCCATCTTGACCAGTGTTGTGTAGACCACTTAGTTGGTCTTTTTTGACACATTAATTTTGTCCACATTTTTAAATTTGGAAAAATACATATGGAAGGTGCTAACATGAAATTGAGAGGGATCTATCTAACTCTGTGGTAGATTTTGATTATTATATAGGGGCACAACAACCATGTACTCCATCATTTCATTGTTTGGGTCATATGTGGGAATTACCTTGTTTGATGTAGGTCATTCCTCAAAAGCAACAGTAGCTGCATCCCTCTTGAATTTATTCTTTTTTTCTCTATTCATATTTGATTTTTGTACAAATTCATCAAAGTAATTATTGTAATGAAAACTTCAGGTCACTAACGCAATTGAATGTTTCAAAGGTGAAATAGCATTTTCAGCGATGTATGCACCTCCACCTATGCTTGCATTTCTAACTAATCCATTTTGAGGATTAACATTACCCATACCTAATCCTCTCCCACTGTCACTTGCAAGTGGATTGTTTGGACTTTGTTGAGGGTTTTGTTCTGAAGCTTAAAATAATAGATTTAGAGTGGAAATGGATAGAGATTGTGTTGTACTTGTCATTCTTGTCATAGCCTTTCGCTTCTTCACATTACCCATGGGATTCTATAAGTGTATAATATCTTCTACAGTTGGCCTCTTGTGAGAGATTTCTTGTTGTTTCTCTTGTTCACAAAAACAAGTACTAGTACCCATGTCATCCTCACCAGTGGCAGTGGCACTTGATTCAATATCAATAACATGTTCAGGTTGTGAATGTATCTAAGTGTTGGTACCATCTACACCAATGACAGTGGCACTTGATTCAACACCATGATCAATCCAATATTATGGTTGTGATGAAATATGAGTGTGGGTAATATCCTCAAATTCCCCACCAGTGGCACTTGTGCTGGCACTTGATTCACCACCAATAGGATTACCTTGTTCTACTAGTGGTTGTGATTGAATCTGAGTATCTGCATAAACTAGATTTGAATATATAACAAAATAAGAAGGGTTATGAGTAATACCTTCCATTCATGATTCACCTCCAATGACTGGTGTCTCACCATATTTTCTTGGAACAAGTTCTCCCGATAGTGGCATCCAGTCACCTTCTCCTCAGGGACCCAGACCACCACCTTCATAACCCAATTTTTCTATTACGGTTTCCCCTTTGGTATATTTTTCTTTCATGGAATCACTCAATTTTTCAGACCCACAATATGCAGTAGTTGTTTGAGTTGCTATGGTATTGGTATTCTCATCAGCCTCATCCTTATCACTTTTGTCATATACTTGATTGGGATGCTTTATTCCTATAGCGTCCTAAAATTGCGACACTTGCAATTTCGACTACATTTCGGTCTTCACGATGGCGACGCAACACGCAACCTGAATGGAGACCCCGAAACTTGCTCACGACACTAAAAACTGCATTTTTCAAGTACCCTGGCCTGAACCTCCTTGCACCCTACTGTCCCGGGAGGTGGGACCAGAGCGCCCAGTGCCCTGGTCCCTTAGGACCAGGGTGCCCAGCGCCCTGGTCCCTGGGTCCTATTTTGGGCCCGGTTTCCTAAGGAGATTGCGGGTCTTTTTGTTTGCAATTTGGAAATTATCTTTCCTGGTCGGCCTAAGGTCGGGAAAATCAGTCTATCAGCCCTAATTGACAAGTATATAAACTACATTTGCCTCTCCCATTTGGGTAAGAAGGTCATATGATGAAAAAGGCATGGAAACTATACTCAAGCATTCAAGCATTCAAGCATTCCTTCAAGCAATTGATCATTTCAAGTCTCCATTCAAGGCTAAGTGTTGCATTCAAGACAAGGATTCAACCATTGAAGAGGAGATCACATACAACATACTACTACAACATACAACATACAACATCTAAACCTTCACACATAAGGATACAAACATCCTTAGAACAAGGTATTAGTACTTGTTTTACAGTCATTTACATTTACAGCTCTTGCTCATTTCTTGGTTAATTCCAAAACCGGGGTTTGACCTAAAGGCAAACCCCTAATCCCTAACCCCCCAATCGTCTTCGCTTTTCTGTGTGTAGGTTGCAGGTACGCGACTGAGATTGAAGATCTGGAATCCTTGTGCAGAGACGAACAGATCCCCCTTCGTTTCGTGGATTTTTCAGAGGACCATGGCGCCGGGCGCCATCGTCCCGACAACTTTTGCTCAAATTTGCAGGACAGCGCCGTATCGACATTTCACTGCTAATTCTAGGTCCCCAGCTTCATACTGTATTCCTATCTCAGTTTATAAGCGAATCTTTGTCACTTTCTATGCATTCCTAGCTTAATTCTTCTATCAACATTCTTTACAAAAGAGGGTAGCCTTGCTGTCTTAACCCTTGAAACTCATTTAGCATCCAATCTTCCATTGCATGGGATTGGATCTTGTGGGTTTCAACCCCTCTTTTGAATGTAAAGTCTCTCCCCTAAGTGAAAACCATCGAATCCTAGCGAACCTCCCTTCTCTCTCCTTGGAGTTGGAAGAGGGGAGAGCAACTAGGGTTCGATCGCGATTTTCTGCTTTACATTTTGGTGAACCCGACGTGAACATCCTTTCTGATTTTTCATGCTTAGATCTGAAAAAATTGATTACATTTCCATGTTTGATCTTTTGCAAAATTTTAGAGGTGATTGCATAAAAACCCTAAAATTTCTTTTTAGTAATTAAACTTGTGAAATATTTAATTGTTAATGCTTGTTTCAGATCTATCCTTCTATTACAAATTATCAATTCATATCTATGTTTTAATTTTGAAAATTAAGCGGTTAAGTGTCAAAACCCTAATTTTTGAAACCCTCTTGATTCAACCTTTGTCCGACAATTTCACTGATCAAAACATCTCCAAATCAGCTGTAACTTTGGATTCCGCAATAAAATCAAAATATCTTTCATCCCTGAAAATTTGGAAAAAAGTTGCGAGGACAGTGGCGCCGAGCGCCATCATCCTCGACATTTTTTTCGAAATTTCGGGAGCAAGATCTTATTGTATTTTCCTGCTAAAATCCAGAATTTTGGCTGATTTTATCAATTTTAACACCTTCAAAATTACAGTCAAAGTTGGTCTTGTAATTGCTTGGATTAAGACTTTTAAACATTCAAAAATCATTGAAACTGAAATTTTGTGTCAAAATTGTGTTCTTACTGTCCTAAATCTGAAAAGTGTGTTAACATTCATTAAAAATTTCAGTGCTTTGTTCAAGTTCTTGCATTTTGTGACTTTTGAAATTAAGTGCTTAATTACAACAACTTTGATTTCCGCTTTCAAAATTGAATTTTGCGTGAAATTGAGTCAATTTTTAAATTTCAAAATTTGCATTACTCTTGACATTCCCTCTAAAATCATAAAATTCAAAATTTCAGTTTCCCTCTCTTTTTCAAAATTCAAATTTTGCATTTTTCGACAATCTGGGTAGGGTTCAATTTTGAGATCGCAACTTTAATTTGGCCTATCTACAGATCGTAAAACCACTCAATTTTTTCAGATTATCTCTAAAATCATCATACCTTTCATCCCTGCAAATTTCGAAAAAAGTTGCAAGGATCGTGTTGCACTCCGAGCGCCACGGTCCCGGACATTTTTTCCAAAATTTCGGGAGACTGTTGTGATTGCATTTAACAGCTTAAATCCAGAAGATTGGCTGATTTTACTGAAAATTGCTACCTCTAAAATCAAAACTTTCTCTCTCTCTCTCTCTCTCTCTCTAGTGCATGAGTTTTACAACAATAAGTCCTACTTACACTATTCCCGTTAGACGAAGCCGTAGAATTAAGTCTTTTCGAGGTTTAATTACCGAGGAGATGGAACCTAATTTGAATAGCCTTTTTAATGAGGACATGGGTAATTCCTCTAATCCTCCTAATGATGAAGAAGCTCTCCATGAGGTTTCTGAAGAACAACTTTCAAAATTGGATAACCAATTTGATGATTTTCAACAATGGATGTCTCAAGAATACCCTGATAGTCAAGCTCTTCCTTTAATTGAGGGTCTAAAACGTATGCTTCAAAGTGATAAGAATGGAATTGATATTTTGCGTGGTATTTCACACATTGTGAATTCGAACGTGATGCCTATGAAGAGTTGTGCCGAAACTTTAGGTTATACACAACCTCCTACTCAAGTCAATCATTCTATTCCTTTGATGACTTCTATTGCTAGCATACCTACCTTTACATCAAACATAATGGCTACTTCTACACAAGACATTCCCCCTGTGATCACTAGTCATGGGGGCAATCCTCCCTCTTCTTCAATTAACCCTATCCCTTCATTCAATCCGACTTCTTCATTCATTTCTTCAATGAGTGTTCCTATTACATCTCCGCAAATGAACATGACGCAAGGGGGCAATTCATTTAACCATTCCATTCCTCCTTGTAGTGTTCCTCTTGTCCAATCATCCCCTATAATTGACTATCATAGAGTCCCACCACCTTACTCTTTGCCTTCTTTCAATAACATAACACCTCCATCTCAATCTAACACGTCTAATATGAACTCTTCGACTGAAGCGACCATTAACAATCTTGCACAAACTGTCTCTTCTTTACAGCAACAAATTGCTTCTATGAATCAATCTAAGTTTAGTGTGCCCACATTTGATGTTGCGAGCCCACTTTCTCTTGACATTGTTTGAGCTATTCCCCCTAAACATGTTGAAATCCTGCATTTGGAACTTTATAATGGTAAAGGTGATCCTCTAACACATGTTAAGACTTTTCAAACAATTTGTACCGATTTTGCTTATGACCAAAGGTTGCTTGCAAAACTATTCACGAGAACATTAAGAGACAAAGCCCTACAATGGTATTGCTCGTTGCCTTCCTATTCTATTACTTCTTTCGAACAACTTGCAAATGCTTTCATTCAACAATTTCAAAACAATATAAGTCCTAAAGTTACTTTGATTGATTTAATGCATTGTAAACAAGGTGTTAAAGAAAAAGTGACTGATTTCATTGGTAGATATAAGCATTTGTATGCTCAAATTTCTTTTCCAGTGCCTGACAATGATATTCAAAGAATCTTTATTTCTAATTTACAAAGAGATATTCGAGACAAACTTCTGTTTTCTGAGTTTACTTCTTTCCAACAGTTGTGTGCCACTCTTCACAATTATCAACTGACTTTGAGTCAAATGGAACAATCACATCCTATGGCTCCGAGTGATAAGGGTGATAGCAGTCAACAACCATTTGGAAAGTTTAAACTGAACAGAGATTCCATCAAATTCAATGAAAACATCATCAACAACAATGTGAATGCAGCATCAGGTGTGCCTCCTATTTCTAAATTTTTCAAGAAAGAAAGAAAGTATACTCCTTTGAATGAATCATTGCATAGTATTATGAATAAGTTATTGGAACAAAATGTGCTTACTCTTCCTCTTATAAGGCAAATTGATCCTGCAAAGATTACTTCACCTTATTTTGATAACAAAGCCTTTTGTCAATTTCATCGTCAGCCTGGGCATGATACTGAAAAATGTTTTTCTTTAAAGGGTAAAATTCAAGATTTGATTGATAATAATACTATTTCTATTTCTGGAGTGAATGATAAGGCAATACATCTGTAGCTCCTCCTAATCAAAATCTTCAGATTTTCACTGATCCATTACCTTCTCATACCTCTAATGCGATTGAGACTAATGATTCCTCTCTTTCATCTGATGGTCTTGTGTCTATGACTCCAAATGTGATTAACTTTGTAGAGCAGCAAGAAAACCCTAAAGAACCTTCCATCACATTTGATTCCAGTGAAACCATTAGGGCACCTGATGGTCCTTTATACATAGTTGCAAAAGTCAAGAATACACCTTGCCGTGGAGTGCTTATTGATCCTTCGTGCATGGTTAATGTTATTACTGAAGAATTTCTTTTTACTTTGCAATTGAATCAAGTGATTTATGACAAAACAGATGTGATTGTGAAACTATTTGATGCATTTTCTTCTCCCGCAATTGGTTCTATTACATTGCCTATTGAGGTCCATAACAAATCCCTTGATGTGAACTTTGCTATTATTCCATCTTCCGAACAATTTTGTGTGAAGCTTGGCTATCCTTGGCTATCTTCCATGAAAGCTATTGCTTCTCCTATTCATAAGTGTTTGAAATTTCCCCATAATGGTGAAGTTGTTACTGTCAATCATTGTCTCTTTAAACCAGCTGAAAGAAATTCTAGCATTCCTATTGATTACTTTTGGCCTAAACAATTCCAATCCTTTCCTCCGTGAAGTGATCATCTTTTCAAATCTTATCAAAAGTGGAAAACAGATATGATCCTATCTTTAAGTGAACCTAGAACACCTAAACTTGACATTCCTATCATTCTTGAGAAGGAAGTTCTTCCTTTGAAAGATAAAACTAATGTCTTTCCTCAAGAAGATTCCCAACCCATCCCTATGGATGTGACTATGTCTATATCTAATAAACTTCCTAAAAGTAGACCTATCCCTCCTCGTCATGATGGACTTGGTCTCCTTCCTAAACCAAATATTCCTCCCTTATATGGAGCAATTCCTCCTCCTTCCTTTTATAGAGAGAAGAGACCTTCTTCTTCTCCTATTGTTCAGCCTAAGAGACCACAACCTAAACACCCAAGTGATAGGGATGAGAACATTCCTCCTCCTCAATCTTCTTCACTTCCTACTAAGACTAGACGAAATCGTTCTGCACGTGAACGCCGGCGAAAGCGTCGTCTTAGAGCTCAAACTTTGCAATCTCCAAAAACACCTTCAACAAGCATTATTCCATTTTCTCCTCAGCCGGACATTGAGCCTAAATCTCCTAAACATAAGATGCATGATGGTCTTGATCCTGTGCGAGTTAAAGATCCTATTTTTATAAATCTTGATGATGATATAGATGAAAATGTTATTCATGATGAAAATGTTACTTCTCTTGCTTCTGATAGTGAATATGAACTTGTTGATATTGATAACCATTTATCTAATGAATTTTCTAAAGCACTTATCCTAGCTCCTAGACAAGAACAATGTGGCTTGGAACATGAACATAGCCCTTGTTTGGATCTTGTGATAGCTCCATCTGCTGTGTTGGATGTTCCTCCTCTAGCGTGTTCCTTGCCTTCCCGAAACATTGATCAGCAAGATCGGGGGGTAGATGACGTGCTAGACTAGATACATTAGCATAGCAGATTCTCTCCTCCTCTCTTGTGTTACTCCTTCTATATGTTATTCTCATTCTTCTATTTGTTGTCCTTAGTGTTGTCTACTTGAGGACGATGCAAAGCATTGAGATCTCTCGATCTCTCTCATGTTGACTCAAAAGACACATGTGTTCCCTTCTTCTAGGTGACCTTCCTTGATTGGGGAATGAAGAACAATTATGCATACATACATATGATATACATGAATTATCATATAGCATACTGACCCCAAGGAAAGCGAAGTCACCTTGTGCTTTGTGTTTTGTGTCTATTATCCTTGGGCTTATCTCACACTTGGGGGCTAAATCCTTGCGATAACGTGCTCCTTTCCTTTCTCATTTCTTATATGTATCACTACCTTAAAGAAATCACCCCCGGTGAGGCGTGTGCGATCGCTTTAACGTAGGGGGGCATACATCCCATTCATATCTTTTCAAGATACTTGAAAATTTCTTGGCGAATTTAGCTTTGCCTTGAAAATTTTTGATATCTTTCTTGCATGACTCATAGTGAGGGAACCTTACTACTGACAGTCATGGTTCTCCCTCGTGATCTTCCCTTTTACTTTGCCAATAAAAGTCGTAAGATCCTTAGTCCATTAGGGGCTTGGTGTATCTTGCCTCCTTGACGTGGTGAAAGTCTTTCAATATTGTTTCCTTGTACTTTATCGGAAGTATGAGCATACATACTCCCGCTAAAGTGGGGGCTAAATGTAGCGTCCTAAAATTGCGACACTTGCAATTTCGACTACATTTCGGTCTTCACGATGGCGACGCAACACGCAACCTGAATGGAGACCCCGAAACTTGCTCACGACACTAAAAACTGCATTTTTCAAGTACCCTGGCCTGAACCTCCTTGCACCCTGCTATCCCGGGAGGTGGGACCAGAGCGCCCAGCGCCCTGGTCCCTCAGGACCAGGGCGCCCAGTGCCCTGGTCCCTAGGACCATGGCGCCCAGCGCCCTGGTCCCTGGGTCCTATTTTGGGCCCGGTTTCCTAAGGAGATTGCGGGTCTTTTTGTTTGCAATTTGGAAATTATCTTTCCTGGTTGGCCTAAGGTCGGGAAAAATAGTCTATCAGCCCTAATTGACAAGTATATAAACTACATTTGCCTCTCCCATTTGGGTAAGAAGGTCATATGATGAAAAAGGCATGGAAACTATACTCAAGCATTCAAGCATTCAAGCATTCCTTCAAGCAATTGATCATTTCAAGTCTCCATTCAAGGCTAAGTGTTGCATTCAAGACAAGGATTCAACCATTGAAGAGGAGATCACATACAACATACTACTACAACATACAACATACAACATCTAAACCTTCGCACATAAGGATACAAACATCCTTAGAACAAGGTATTAGTACTTGTTTTACAGTCATTTACATTTACAGCTCTTGCTCATTTCTTGGTTAATTCCAAAACTGGGGTTTGACCTAAAGGCAAACCCCTAATCCCTAACCCCCCAATCATCTTTGCTTTTCTGTGTGTAGGTTGCAGGTACGCAGCTGAGATTGAAGATCTGGAATCCTTGTGCAGAGACGAACAGATCCCCCTTCGTTTCGCGGATTTTTCGGAGGACCGTGGCGTCGGGCGCCATCGTCCCGACAACTTTTGCTCAAATTTGCAGGACAGCACCGTATCAACATTTCACTACTAATTCTAGGTCCGCAGCTTCATACTGTATTCCTATCTCAGTTTATAAGCGAATCTTTGTCACTTTCTATGCATTCCTAGCTTAATTCTTCTATCAACATTCTTTACAAAAGAGGGTAGCCTTGCTGTCTTAACCCTTGAAACTCATTTAGCATCCAATCTTGCATTGCGTGGGATTGGATCTTGTGGGTTTCAACCCCTCTTTTGAATGTAAAGTCTCTCCCCTAAGTGAAAACCATCGAATCCTAGCGAACCTCCCTTCTCTCTCCTTGGAGTTGGAAGAGGGGAGAGCAACTAGGGTTCGATCGCGATTTTCCGGTTTACAATTCCATAATTGGATAAATTTGAAATCCTCTAGGATTTCATCAAGATCTGCACTGGTCTTTGGTTCACCGAGATTCTTCCTCATAGTCCAAAAATCAGTAATTTTGGTTCTATTCCACCTTCTATCCTCACAATATGTCTTTATGTTTTGTGGGATAGCTTTTGTAAATGGATGAGCAACTTTTTGGTAGAAATTATTAGACCTCCTATTTTTATTTTCATTTTGTTTGCCCCACTCTGTTGTTCCCTGTGCCATAATTTGTGATGACAATTATTCTATTGAAATATTTTTATTAGTGACAATTTCCTCCATCACTTATTTTACCTCATCCCAGGAGTCCCTATTTTTCAATAATTATAACAATGGTTTAATTTCATGTTGAAATTTACTTACAAAGTTCAGATTCTTTTGAATCCTTTTCAGAATGACCATGTATGGGTCATACTACCAATAACTATCAGCATCAAAATTAAAAATCTTCAAAAAATTATGTGCCACATTAAATGCTTTTCTCTGAAATGCGAACCCTCCACATGAGAAAGGTAACAAAGGAAATGTGATCTTCTTTTGATGGCCATAGAAGAGTTCATCTGCAGTCTCCATCTTCCATACATATTCCAATGCAAAAAAACCCTCTTTGTCACATTTATTGGAAGTTTGTGGGGTTGTACTCATGCTCCATTAAACCCTAACATTGTATATTCTTCCACGAGGAACCAGTCCGCCAATTGTATTACGTGTCCCAATCCAACATCCAATGATGCAATTTTATTTGTTTCCACTCCTATTTTAGGGTTATAAACTTTCCAATTTGATCCTCTAGTGCTATTTGCTAACTTTTTAGTTCTAGTTTCCTACTTATTCTACAATGCAAATCTAATTTGTGTTGTTTGTTTCTTACCATGGAGCACATGATCAAAATATCATGGTATTCATCTATGAAACCTAAGGTTTTAACCAGTTTGGTTACTTCAGTACAATCTATCTTTCCTATTGCTATACTTTTTATTTTGCCCATCATTGGTAATGGTTAAAATATGGTGCTACAACTATAGAAGCTCAAAAGTGTAAATCTTAAACCCTAGGTTTTACAATGAAAGTATATGTGTTCAGTATTTTACTAGGAATTTCAATCTTGAATTTGCACTAGCGAATACACAGGTGATAGATTGGCGCTGATAGACTCTATTGTGTCCCTTAATCTTATTTCTCAATTTGAAATCTCCCTGGTTAGCTACTAGCTAGTTAGTCCAAAGAAAAATTCACTTAATCAAAACCCTCAAAGAAAAATTAATACAATGGATACAATAGTTGATTTAGTCTCAAAGTTTTATTAATTTTAATGAGCACTATTGGTCACACTGAAACGTTGATAATCGTAGAGGATCCGGTTAATACTAAGAGGGGGGTTGAATCATTATTAACAATAATTTCAATCTTAAAACTTGAACTTATAAAACTCCTTCAAATTAGCCATAAACCAGTAATAAACTCTTTACCATTACCAGTAATCACTAATAACCAATTGTTAAACCGGTTTATCAGAACAACTCATTAAGTGTTCATCAATATGCATAAACTAAAAGTAAAACATAACAACACATAAAAGCATTCACCATGTGAAGACCATGTTTTTCACATGGAAACCCAAATAGGGAAAAACCACGGTGGTAATTGGTACCCACAAAAATTGTGCACTCTTTCGAAATGCATCCTATTAGGAGCCTAGCCCAGTTAGAAGCTTACAATGATGCCCTGTTAGGAGTAGACCCTGTTAGGAGTCACTCGGTTAAGGGATTTAGATGATGAGCCTTGTTAGGAGCTTTGACCTATTAGGATCAATCTTGCAAGTGGATTTAAAACTCTAATATAGAGCTACCCGGTTAAGGGATTTACAATGTAAGGCCTATTAGGACCTACCCGGTTAAGGGATTTTGAATGCTACAATTGTTAGAGAATAACAATGAATGATCTAGGTACAAAACTTAACTGCTTGCTTGATCCAATCCAATTAAGCTCCAAATCTACTACTCTTTGGTAGATCTCATACTCTGGTTCAACTTCATAGTTTTTCAAAACCACCAGCACACCAAACATCAACTGTACCAACATAAATAACCTTTACAACTTAGTCAGTTACAAAACCCTAACACTTACAACATAGATCATGACAGATCTTTTACAACTCATTATAGATCATCATTGATCATCATATGGATCATTACAATGAATTACAAATCAATTACAACCATTATATGTCATCACATCTCAATCTGATACAAATTCAAACCCTTAGGACACTTAGCTAAGCACTTTGCATATTCCCAAGAAATTCACTCTCCAAATGCACCAAAACATCTTTCAAACACTTCATGTGGTTTGTGCCATGTCATCGCCAACATTTTACCTTGATGTAGATCACCGCGAAACCAAAAATCATTATCGGTTAATAGAATTCTTTACCGGTCCTTAAATCCTTCTTTAATCCTAGCAAAAAGACAACATAAATCATAAACATGATTTCTGATAACCAAAACATGATGGGGCTTCAATCAGATACATATTATAATGATACAAGCTCACATTCGAAACTGCAATACTTAAATAATCATTTATCGCCAGATCAAATCAAAACATTACTCGTTTATCAGTTAAGGTCCTAATTCCCAATTCACTGTCTATAATACCAGTAAGGCATTTCCAGTAGACCAAAAAGACTTAGATGACAAAATACAACATAGTAAAAATCACTTGCCATCAATGGAAACACAAATAACTGATCAAAGTCATTTGATCATGCACTCTCAATCTCTTCATCACAATGTTATCACAAATAGTCCTTTACCAGTTAAGTCACCATTTTTTATCTGCACCAGTTATGCCAATCATACCAACATTCTCCCCCTTTGGCATTGATTGCAACACTAACATAAACTCCAACATATTCAACTATAATTATGTTTCTCAGTTCTAAAACTTCTTTGTTGTACTTCACTCTTCTGTTGGTTCACTCAGTTTTTACCTAGAACTGAATCTTCATTTCTTCTCCCCCTTTCTACTACACATCTTCTCCTCCTTAGACTAATATATTTCTTCTCCCCCTTTGACAACAAGGCCAAAGGTGCATATGCATGGCCAGTCATCAAATCTCATCTAAGTTGCCCCCCTGTAGAGTAGCCACCATTTCATCAATCCTCGGTGAAAAAATATTCAGTAAGCCCAATGGATTGATGTATCTCACACCTCTTAGTTATTCTTATGTAAGGGTTTAACCCCTAATTTACCTCTAAGGTACTCAAAGGTAGTCTTCGGCAATGCTTTTGTTAAAATGTCTGCAAGATTCACTTTCCTTGTCACATTGTCCACTCTAACTTGCTTCTCCTGGACTCTCTCCCTCTGAAAGTGATATTTCAATTCTATGTGCTTTGTCCTTGCATGTAACACATGATTTTTTGAAATATTAATAGAACTTGTATTATCACAATAAATCGTTACCAGTTTAGACATGTCAAGTTTAAAACCTTCTAATACATGTCTCATCTAGATTGCCTGTGTGCAATTCATTGATGCTACCACATACTCTACCTTTTTTGTTGAATGTGATACACATGTTTGTTTCTTACTTGTCCAAGAAACCAATATACCTCCAAGAAGAAAATATCCATCGATAGTGCTTTTTTGGTCATCAACATTGTCTGCCCAATCTACATCAGTAAACACTTTCAAAGAAAAACATTTTTATAAGGATACCATAAACCATAGTCTATTGTGCCTTTCAAGTACTAGAATATCCTTTTAACTTATACCAAGTGAGTCTCCTTGGGATCCTTCTGAAATCTATCAACCAAACCAACAACATGTGCAATATCAGGCCTACTGTGAACAACATAATGCAACTTACCAATCATGGACCTGTATTCCTTTTCATCAATAGAGGGTGGATCATCTTGCTTAGACAGTTTACAACCTATCAGTATTGGAGTACCAACTGGTTTACAATCCTCCATGCCAAATCTTTTCAACACTTCCTTTACATACTTACTCTGACAAATAAATATTCCACCATCCAATTGTTGGATCTACAACCCAATGGAAAACTTAATTTCACCAATAAGAGACATTTCAAATTCTTTCTTTATCTTCTCAACAACTGCCATACATAAATCATCATCACCTCCAAAAATTATATCATCTATAAATACTTCATCTATCAATACTTTGTCTCCATTAGTCTTAAGATATATGTTAATGTCCTCACAGGTACACTAGAATCGTATCTTGATCAGATGTGCATGCAATAATTCAAACCATGCTCTTGGTTCTTTCTTCAATCCATACACTTCCTTATGCAACTTGAAAACCATATCTTTATTCTCAGTTAAAGCAAATCCATCTGGTTGTTCTATGTACACTTCTTACTCAAGGATGCCATTAAGAAAAGTAGATTTAATATCCATCTGGTAGACCTTAAATCCTTTAAATAGAAAGTAACATTCTGACTCCTTCCAATATCACCACTAGTGCAAAGGTTTCTCCATATTCTTCTCCTTCTTCTTGTGCATAGCCTTTGCATACCAACCTTTCTTCATTCCTCACAACCTTGCCTTCTTCATTCAACTTGTTTCTAAAGATCCATTTAGTGCCAATAACATTCATGTCTTCTGGTGTGGGAACAAGTGTCCATGTCTTGTTCTTCTCAATCTAATCCAATTCCTCATTCATTTCATTAATCCAATCATCATCATTCAATGCCCGTCTTACTATTTTAGGCACTATAGCTGAAATCAGACTGGAGTTTTCTTTGATTTTCCTTCTTGTTTGTACAACAACATTTTTATCTACTATAATTTAATCTTATGAATGATTTAGTCTAACATATATTGGTATTACTAGTTCCAATGCTATGCTTTTTGCTTCACGTTCTTCATCACTATCTTCATTTATCGGTTGAGCACCTATTTCTGCATTGTTCTACTCATCATCGTTTTGTATCTCCGATTCAATAAATAGAAGTTTATCTTCATCTTTCTTAGGTCCAGATCTGTTGGTCCCATCAGATTTCTCAAAGATTTCATCTACCTTCACATTAGCACTCTCAATGATCTTTTTTGGTCTCTTGTTTTAACATTTGAAAGCCTTACTCATTGTAGAGTAACCAAGAAAAATACCTCCATCATATTTTGCATTTAACTTTCCAGTGTAATCATCACATTTAATGAAACATCTACTCCCAAATTTTTTAAAGTAACTTATAGTATGAGTCTTTCCATGCCATAATTCATAAGGTGTTTTGTTGTTACCTCTCTTAACAAGTACTCCGATTCAAAGTGTAAAAAACAATGCTAACTACTTCTCTCAAAAAAAAAATTTGGTACTTCACCTTGAATCAACATTGTTCTAGTAGCTTCAACAATTGTTCTATTCATCCTCTTTGCTATCCCATTTCGTTGTGGAGTTCTAGATGTTGACATCTGCCTCTTGATTCCCTATTAATCACAAAACTTCACAAATTCATCAGAAGTAAATTCTCCACCCTGGTCAGATCTTAAACATTTTAAATTCTTCTTGGTTTCTTTCTCAACTAAAAATTTGAATGCTCTAAATTTACTAAATGCCTCTAACTTTTCTCTCAGAAAATTTACCCATATCATCTTGGAAAAATCATCAGTGAAAATCATGAAATATCTATCACCAAAATAACTCTTATTCCTCATAGGACCACAAAGATCAGTATGAACCAAATCAAGGATATTTTCTGAAGAGAAAGACTTACTCTTGAAAGATATAGAAGTCATCTTACCCATTTGATAGTTTTTACATAGCACATTATTTGGTTTAACAAGTTGGGGTAAACCCCTCACAATGCTTGATTTACTAACATTTATCAAATTGTCAAAATTAACATGACAAAATCTCTTGTGCCATAACCACTTGTCTTTAATATTTATCACCAAACAACTCTTCACATTAGTATTCAGATGAAAAATATTACCTCTTGTTTGCTTTCTAGTAGCAATTAATTCTCCATTATTTCCATGAATCCTACACTCTTTTTTTAAATTCTAGAAGACAACCCTTATCATTTAATTGACCAACACTCAAAAGGTTATGCTTTAATCCATCAACCCAAAAGACATCACCTACATTTCTTTTTCCATTTAATAAAATAGTTCCTTTACCTTTAACCATGCATGGTGAGTTGTTACCAAATCTTACTATACCTCCATTAAATTCTTCAAGGGATAAGAACTCATTTCTATCACCAGTCATGTGGTGTGAGCAACCACTATCTATTATCCATTCATCACTGCTATCCATGTGAGACACCAATGCCTTTTTATCAGTGGGATATTCCTTCACAACAACAAACACTATCTCCTCATTGTCATCTTCTTCTGATTCTTCATCAGTTACTCCTTCATCAACTGCAACATAGCAATGTTTCTATCTTTTTCCTTTGAACTTTTTGAATTTTTCTTTCTTATCAGTGTTAGGACAATTAGCAGCTATGTGTCCAATTTTATTGCAAGATAAACACTTAAAGGTTAATTTACATTTATACTTACCAGTGCCTCTAGGAAATCTTTTAGCCAATAATGTCTCAAGTTCCATCAGAGTATCTTCATTATCATCCTCACCTCTTCTACCACCATGACTAGACTTGCAGTTATGATTATGACAAATATCCTTTCCATTCCCAATAGATGTATCAGTAATAGAATCTTTGAAAGCAGATTCATATGGTTTTGAAACACTATTTTCAAAGTTGTTTAACTCAAATGCAGTCAACTTTACAATAATAGAATCAACACTGACTTCATCTTTAGAGATGGATCTTAGTTCTTGAATTGCAAAAACTCTAATAGCATACTATGGTAGGAGAGTTCTAAGAATTTTACTAACAACAATATCATCATAAATGTTACCTCCACCACTCTTAATACCACCCACAACTTCTTTAATCCTTTGACCATATTATGCAATGTTCTCACCATCAGCCATTTTCATGTCATCAAATTTTCTTCTTAAACTTTCTTCTTTTTCTCTTTAAACATGTTCATGTCCTCCATAAATCAATTCTAATTTCTCCCATACCTCAAATGCAGTTTCTAATCCATGAACATCTATATACTCAAAATCACATAAAGTACTTACAATTGCTTCCAAGACTTGAATGTTTTCTTGTTTCTCTTTAAGCTCATTTGGTGTCAAGGGGCTGGTAGTAGGAGCAACATACTTGTTCATCACTTGATTCCAATACTGAGAACCCACTCCTTTAATGTATATCTTCATTTGTTCTTTCCATATCCGATAGTTGTCCTTGGTAAACTTGGGACCCCCCTTCTTCATCATCTTTCTTCGAGATCTTTCCCTCAAGTTGTTAAGCTTTCTGCACACAGAGGAACACCACTTTGATACTAATTGTTAACCTTAAAGGATCCGGTTAATACTAAGAGGGGGGCTGAAATAGTATTAATAATAATTTCAATCTTAAAACTTCTTCAAATCAAACATAAACTAGTAATAAACTCTTTACCATTACCTGTAATCATTGATAACCAATTGTTAAACCGGTTTATCAGAACAACTCATCAAGTGTTCATCAATATGTATAAACTGAAAGTAAAACATAACAACACATAAACACATTCACCATATGAACACCATGTTTTTCACGTGGAAACCCAAATAGGGAAAAACAATGATGGGAATTGGTACCCACAAAAATTGTGCACTCTTTCGAATTGCGCCCTGTTAGGAGCCTAGCCTGGTTAGAAGCTTACAATGATGCCCTGTTAGGAGCAAACCCTGTTAGGAGTCACCTAGTTAAGGGATCTAGATGATGATCCCTATTAGGAGCTTTGACTTGTTAGGATCAACCTCATAAGAGGATTTAACACTATGATATAGAGCTACCCAGTTAAGGGATTTACAAGGTAAGGCCTATTAGGACCTACTCGGTTAATGAATTTTGACTGCTGCAATTTTTAGAGAACAACGGTGAATGATCTGGGTACATCACTTAACTACTTGTTTGATAAGACCCAATTAAGCTTCAAATCTTCTACTCTTTGGCAAATCTCATACTCTGGTTCGGCTTCAAACTTTTCTCAAAACCACCGACACACCAAACATCAACTGTACCAACATAAATAACCTTTACAACTTAGTTGATTACAAAACCCAAAGACTTACAACATAGATCATGACATATCTTTAACAACTCATTATAGATCATCATATGAATCATTACAATCAATTAAAAATCAAATACAACCATTGAATTATCATCACGTCTCAATCTGATACAATGTCAAACCCTTAGAACACTCTACTAAGCAGTTTGCATATTCCCAAGAACTTTTCTCTCTAAACACACGAAAACATATTTAAAACACTTCACATGGTTTATGCCACATCATCATGAACATTTGAACTTGATGTAGATCACCGCAAAACCAAAAATCATTATTGGTTAAGAGAATTCTTTACCGACACTTAAACCCTTCTTAAAACCTAGCAAAAATATGAACACAAATCATAAACATGATTTCTGATAACCAAAACATGATGTGGTTCTGGTTGGATACATATTACAATGATACAAGATCACATTCCAAATCGCAACACTTCAATCATCACCAATCGCTAGATCAAATCAAAACATTCATCATTTACCGGTTAAGGTCCTAATTCCCAGTTCACTGTCTATAATACCGGTAAGGCATTTCTGGTAGACCAAAAAGACTTAGATGATAGAATACAACATAGTAAACATCAGTTGCTATCAATGACAAAACACATAACTAATCAAATTCATCCAATCATGCAATCTCAATCTCTTCATCACAATGTCATCACAAACAGTCCTTTACCGGTTCAATCACCATTCTTGATCTGCATCAGTCATGCCAATCATGCCAACAAATATGTCCCTGATTTCCGAAAACATTCTAAACATTTTTCATGCTTCACAACCTTAGTCCGAAATAGAGATTTTGTCATTGATATTTTAACATCCAATGACCATTCGTGAATGAATTTACTAAAGTCTATTAATTGATTATACTTAATTAACTTTAACTATATAATTAAAATTTAAGTATACAAATAAAGGCCCAAACAGTTCGTAAAAAAATCATCTTTTGTAAAGGCAAATAAACCTTCCAACACCCCAGCGAGTGGCCAGCCTATTGCTATTTTGGCCAAACCATTTGTGTGTCGGTATGTAGCACCACGTAAGCAAAAATATGCCAGGTAGTCTTGGTCAAGACCATTTGGTGGTGCATTTGAATGCTAAAATGAAGTTTGAGGAATCCAAGAAAGAAGTGACACCTGATGTTCAACTGATATTAAATTTGCAAAGTGTCAGAGGCTTTCTTATCAGTATAGGCCATGGAGTGATGTAGCCTACTATTGAATTCTTTTGAGCATCCAACTAGGTTTGGTACAATCAAGATTCACTAAGTTTAAGAGAATTTTACTGGGTACGCTCAATGCAGGATTTCCAGAATTAAATGACATGTTTACGCCATTGTTTGCAACTTGTAAATTGAGAACCATTGCCTTAGGGAAATGGGAGGAAAGGATAAATACATCAAGGGGGCTATACATTTGCATTTAGGAATTTTTTCTTTTAGATAATTATGTGATTGTGCTATTAATGTGAATATATTTGGATGCAAATGATTGTAGTTGTAGAAGGGCTTTTTGTAGGAGATATACAAAGTCCCAAGTACATCATAAATGGTCTTTGGTTAATAAGGTAGATGCCAATGTATTGTCTAGATAGATCTATCCTGATATCCTATTTAGAATGAGTGGAATTGGAAAGAGTTACAAGGGTGTCTTTATACTTTAACAACTAGAGTAATGAAAGAATATGAGTTCCTAATAATTCTCCCACAACATTATGATGAGGGATAAAGCCATTGATTCTTTCATTATGCACAGTACATTGTAACATTGAGCATTTGAGTAGGAATTGACTGGTTATCCTCATGACCTTTCTAAATCACACACCTCCAAAAGCAAAATAATAAATAGAGCAATGACCATTTCCATCCCATAGCTATCATGATTCTTGTGATCTTGAAGGATACGAATGGAATGTAGAGGTGAGATGGAGATGACACATATCCCGATTAATGAATTGGAAATTGTACTAGCCTTCATATGTCACAATTTCACACTCATTGGAAAATGTGGAAGAGACTTACAGTCTAAGCCTAATTAAGGCTAATACAACCCACAATCATCCATCGAGTTTTTCTATAAATGCCTTTCTGCATCCTTTTTGAGCACAAGTTTGAAGAAGATTGTAGGCTTTATCTTTGAGTTGCGCATATGGATACTCCAATTCTCTTGGAGGCTATGAAAAAAAAAATGGCATTTTTGGGAGAAATTTCAGACAAGAGGCTTGGGAAGGTCATGGAGTTTGGTCATCCCCTATTCTTTTTTATGGTGAAGAGAGTGTTGGGGACAAAATTTCTACATGCTAGGTATCGCTATTGGGTAAATTCTGATATCCTGGCAATGTTTTTGGCTATAGGGATTCATCTAGGAATATTCAAGTTGTGCATGAAGAAAATATGCCAGATGGTATTTTGACACTCCTTATTAGAAAAAAATAGAAGAAGTTCTCAATAATATTGTCAGAGAGAAAAAAATCCCCTTGGTTGGTTTATATTATCGGATTGAGTGCATGAATGTGAAAAAATATGGGCTTGTGCAAACTCCAGAACCAAAACAATTTAGAGAAACCTTTGCAAAGCACAATCAAAATTTGATGTTCCTTCTCTACTTCTCTGGAGGTCTTGTGTCATCCCACCCCTTCAATATAAAATACTATGTCATCTCGGAAGAGTTGGTGGAGCGATAGGACATTGGGGTTGACGAGCAGGGGGTGGAGCTAGATGATAATGACTGGGAGATGGGAACAAGGGAGTTGTTACGAATGAAGATAGAGATATTGTGGAGATCATGGAAGGCCTTGCTCATGTGGGATGCAATGTGGAGTTTCCTGTGGTAGCATATGCGCTAGAAATGTGAAAGAATGAGGCAGACTCAGAGGAGGATTCAAGCTAAGTGTGTGACACAGTTTTATTTATCTATGTCAATATTTATTGTTTCTTTCTATTTTACCTTTGGTAATATGTAATAGAAGAATACACTGATATGGTAGGAATGGGAGGTAGTGGGATTTTTTGAAATTTTGGAAATGATCTATGGTTTTTGAATATATGGGTGGTAAATGGTCTATAGGCACCCCCAATATGTACCTCCCTCCTTTTTTGAAAGTAATAGAGGTGATGAAAATCTATTAATGGTTGTTTTTTATCAAAATTTATTTTTTTGGTGTTCAAATCGACAGGTCCCTACACTCTAGAGAAATAGCCATTGACTCATGGTTAAGCAATAGGACTAGATTTGGTCAATGAACAAAGTGTAGTACCTTGACTACAACTTTCTACTCTTTAAGCTCTGTAAAACCTAGTTGGGTATCCCTATGATAGTGTTACTTTGATATTCTCACTCCTTTGATAGGATATTGTACTCTAAGTAGATGTTTCAATGAAAATGTACCAAGGAAAGAATGAAAAAACTTGTACTCTTGGCTTAGACCTTAGCTTATGCCATCTTTTGGTACATTGAAACTGGTTCTAATTTATGCTACTCTTAAACTAATCCTAGTACTAAAAGAAAATAGTTTTTAGTGATTGGTTATGAAACATGGAAATCATGACCGTTGCTTATCTCTTGGGGAATACATAGTCAGAACAAAATCACTACACTCACAACAATGTGCATTTTAGCTTTTAAGATAGATCTTTGAACACAAATGCCTTACATAATATTCAATCTGAAGAGCACAACCTCAACTCATCTCATACCAACTTACACTATGTTACTGTATTCGTGATAGAATTTAATTCATTTTCTGCAAATGAAACCTATCAAAACATACACATTCTTATTTTGAAAAGACAATTTTAAAACACTCTCAGTATTAAAGAACCATATAACACATGAATCAACAATATGAGACTAGAACAAATAATGTATTCTTTATTGATCTTCAAAGTAAAATAATTACATTCACAAAATTGTAGTGCGATTTCCTGCAATAACTATATTCTCCTAGTACATATGATCATAAAATTTTCAGAACAGTTTTCAAGGCCCTAAATTCCCTTTTATAACACAAGGGAGAAAAACAAGCTTTAGGCCAATGCGTACACAAGATGAAACCCTAACAAGGAAGAAGTAAAATTAAAAAATGTCCTTACAGGCATGCCCTTCTCTCTTTGAGTCATTTATTCCTTATTGTTTAGAAGTCCTTGTCCAATGTTGTAGGCCTACAGATGATTGCTCATGGTTTTCCTTGTGTATTGTATCCCATCAGGTCCAAAAAGTGGGCTAAAGGTGCCAACTTCTACTGCCTTGGAAACTGGGATGATGATGGGTGAAAGTTGTTAGCAACCTTCCAAAAATGGCATTGTCACTCCAAAATTGCAGGGGGCAAAAAGGTAAAAAACAACAACTAGTCTTCCTCCTCATCTAAGCTTTGTTAGAGGACGAAACAAAACCTATTGTACCATTCATCCATCTTGCTGACTGGCCAATAAAAAGTCTTTATTACTTGCAACCTATTCATTATAGTCTTAGTTGCTTGAGGTGGGACCTCTACCACATCCACAACAAACCTATGATACAACACATCCACATCCATGATCCTATCCAAAATATTACTATAGAAAGCCTCTTGATCTGGATCAGATTCCAATGCTTCAAGGACTCCTACTATAGCCTTTTCAAAATATGCATACCATAAGTTCAAGTCCTTAATGTGTTGCATTGGTGTCAAAATTTATGGAATGTCCCACTGTTTTATCCCCTTGAGTGATTCAAACATATCACTCATTGCTTTCTTTTCATTCTCAATGATTGGGAGCTCCTTGATCAATTGATTATAGTTTTTCCATGTCACTTCAATTTCATTTGCTTCACTCCCTTTATTTTGAGATGATGCCAAAAGAATCTCCTTAAATTATTGCCCCTTTGGAAACTAAGTAGCCCTAATAGGTTGAAATGATAAAAGAATGGAATCCAAATCACCATCAATCTTGGTTAGAGAAGGATAATTAGCATGGAATTCCTCTAATTCGCCCATGAATCTACCGACTACCTTCAAAATTGAAGCCTTTCTAATCTCATAATAATTAGTTGACGCTTCCTCTTTGGCTTCTTGTAGCTCCTTTGTGGCCTTCTCTAACTCTATAGGTCTTATTCCTCCCGAGGTCCCTGTCTCAGATTTAATAAATTTTTCTTTCAATTTTCAATTTTCAATAAATAATAAATGATAACTATGATTAAGCTAGGGCAAACTGTCCTTGAGAATAATGTTCTTTGCCTCTAAATCTTGTACCACTATCTGAGCAAATTGGACCGCATGGGAATTTAGAGAAACAACCTCTCCTACATGGTGTCATTGGCTGTCATCAAAATTGCTTCCCCCCTCTATTGTTCTAATCCAAAAGGAACAACTGGAAAATTTAAATTTGATTCTCTAGCCCAAACTCCAAAGGCTTTGATATCTACATTTATCCTGGACCCATAGTTCTCATATTCTTTAACATACCTTGGGTCATTTTGCCATATTACTTGGTCTAACAAAAATATTTTTATATGGTCCCATCCTGAGACTAGGAACATGCCACTTTTTGCAACCATTTCCCTTGCCTCATTAGGGATACATTGAATGTTTTCAGGGTCCACATTTATTTCTTCCCCCTTATCTATATTTCTCAACTTTTCCTTGAGCCAAAAAGATTTGAATTCAGGGGAATTCACAAAATTGTCATCTAACATGAACTCCCTTGAGGCAACCACTCTCTCATCATCCACCTCATGTATATGGATGACAATAGAAACCAAAGATCTATCTATTTCATCAATCTTCTCTTCTGCTTCACCCTCATTGAAAAAATATCTAAGAGGGGAAGGGGGAGGCACATTAGGATCATCGGTCTCAGGAATATCTACAAAATCTAAGATCTTTGTTTTCCTTTCTCTACTCTTCTTATCTCTCCCATCAATGGCCTCCTATCTTTGGTGATTGATTTGGAGGACCCGGGTTGCTACTTATTCTTGTCTTCCTTCCTCTGGACTCTTCTTATCTCTCCCATCAATGGCCTCCTATCTCTGGCTACTGATTTGGAGGACCTAGGTTGCTACTTATTCCTATCTTCCTTCCTCTAGATGTCCTTTTGAATGATTTCATTGGCATGCTAGAGGAGAATGATCATTCTGGCAATGTCAGATTGAAACTCCTCTCTGAAAACCCCCTTGTAGTTTTCATCCTCTACCATTATCTCCTTCTCTAACCTTTATAGCAGCTCCCATTTCTTCTTTGTTTGGACAACCTCAATTGACAGAGCATTCCTTAATAGGTCTTCTATTTCATAAAATTGGTGATGGTAGCTTCTTTCTTTGAGTTTAATTAGCCTTAAATCCCTTATGTATCCCTCGAGATCATATTTTCTAGCTATAGCTTCCTTAAGCTTGCAGTTCTTGATAAATTTTTTTTGGATCTTCACTAGATTATCATATCCAATGTTTAATTTGTTGAAGCTAGTGGCTTTGGTGAGATGCTTCCCCTTTATTTTTGGGATTTGATCTTTATCCACCCACATCATTTGCCACATGAATTCCAAAAATGCAAGCCTAGGAGATACAAAAATTGGTAACCTATGTGCAGCCTTCCCAAAATCATAGCATCTTATAATTGTACAATCATCATAGAAGAAGAAGTATCCAAACTTATAGCTAAAATCCCCTTCAACAAATTATATATTTTAATCCATGCATGATTTTATTCTTAATACCTTAATTATGTGTGTAGGCAACCTTGTTATTACAATATTCAACATATCCAAAACCCTTTTGACAAAATAATCAAAGAATAAACAATAATCCCCAAAGTGGGAGCCCTTGTCCCACACTTGTTTCCATCTCTAAATAGGCCATGGTAATCCTCTTTGTGGATCTAGCATTCTAATGTTTAGTTTTGGTGACCATGTTAACCTGTTCTGATACAAAATGAGATGGCACACCTAAGAATAGTGCGTAAAGTTTAGTCTAGTTGTTTCATCATTTTCCTTCATTAGGCTCTCATATAAATTTGTTTAGAGAATTGTAGAAAAGTTTAAAAGTTCATTGGTGGAGCGATGTCAGATGGACACTGCAATCATCATGCAATCAACTAGCTACAAGGTGAGCCCACAATCTTCTCCTAGGACCTAGCATAGGGAATAATTATGTCCTTACAAAATAAGTTGCAAACTTATCCAGTGTGAAAGGCTCAGTCTCGGTGGGTAGGATGTAGCTTGGGAAAAATTTGGTGAGCTTTCTCAAAAACATAGGCAGATACTCCCTCCCGATTCTCCCCTTGTTCTTCTCATACATTCTCACCAAATCCTGATTGTTGATCCCCTTAATGGTTGACCCATCAAGCCTAAAACATTCAGTGATAGACTTATGAGAGATATCCAAAATAACCTGTCCTTGAAGGTTTCTAACAACAAGGCTTGGGGGTTCAAATTTCTTTGCCTATTCTCTAATTAACATTTGCTCAATAAATACATTTGGCACTACTAGCCTTTCTAGGTTCAACTTCCAGGTGTTGGATATTGGGCTAGGTTGGTCTTGATTTGCATAGAAGGCATGGAAGACATCCCACCCCCTAAATCCAATTATGGTATCCTTGCATCCAACTTCTGTGTCTCCCCAGAAGGCCTTGGATGTTTCCAATGAGCTAGAGTCAGGGAATAGGTCTATCAAATATTAGCTCAGTAGCCAGGTTTCTCTGGTTTGCCTCCTTACCAATTCTTCTAATTTGATCACTATTTCTCTTTCCACTTCAACAACTATTTTGGGAGGCTAAGATGGTGCTATTGGTTCCCCCTAGGGTTGTGGGGTTTCTTCTGCAACATGGGCAAATACAACCTTCTTTTTGAGAGGGGATCTCTTCTTTGATGGCTCCTCTGCCATCTTCTTTGAAAATTCCTCTTTTTTAATCACTGAAGGGATCAGTTGTGCAGGTATTGCTTCAACAGAATCCTTATTTGATTTCCTTTTCTTAGGAGTAGGCTTCCTTGCCTTTGGGGTTGGGGCTTCTTCCTTTGAAACCAAAATTGTAGCCCTCTTTCCTCCCCTCTTCCTCTTTTCTTGCTTGGCGGAAGTACTGGCCTTAGCCTCCTCAACTTGTGTGGGAGCTAGTTTAGGGTTTGGTCCAATAATGGGGGCATCCTGTAATTCTTGCAGTGGGGCAATTATGCTCAAAGGGATGGCATGGGTAACACTAGGGACTCTTGAGCTAGCTCCAACTTCTTGGGATTTCTTATTATCAGGGCTTGTGGTTTTCTCAACAAGGGAGGCCATAGCTCTTTTGTGGAGAGCATGAAATAAAATCCTAGGGATCTAATAACACCTACAATTCTCACAAACAATTCAACCAATTTCACACAGAGGGCAATCAAATTTTACTTACTAGTTAACTGCTTATGTTTGGATGCCTTGAGACTTCTTGAATTTACTTTATGCTTGCTTTGCAACTGCTCTCTAATCACTTGAATGCTTGGTGAAGATGAATGCAATAGAGTTTTCTCTTTTATTGCTCTACCATTAATTCCTTTGTGCAACGAAAAGTTGTTGTTGGCTTCAAAATTTGATTTTCCATTGTAGATGATCATTTGGAGGACCACAATAAATCCTTGACTTCCTCTAACCGCTGAGTTGGTGCCCTTGTATTCCCTTTTGGAAACCTTTTCCTTTTATGTTGTTTCAATCACCATGCAGGGTAATAAATGCCATGAGTTCACCGCATCCTCCTTCCCCAGGAATCCGTTTGCAACTTCATTTACCACTTTGGGATAAAATCTTCACTATCTCTCACTTTTTTTCTTATCTCAAGGCCCATTTCTATGATTCTTTCATCTTTTTAGGCTAAGAATTACTCTGAATTTGATCCCCTTCTTATCCCAGAGCAGAGCTTTATCCCTCTTTATTTATTCTCATTGAAACCCAAAATCAAGTCACCATCACACCTTGTGCTTCCTCTGGATAAGATTTTCACTTCGTCTTCCTTTTCCATTTTTATTTTGGAGCATCAAAGGATGCACTTCCCAATCCCCTGGGATAAGACTTCTATTATATTTCCTTCATCCTTTTATCCTGGGCCTCTTTCTTTTGACCTTCGCGACCCTCTGTGATAAAGATTTCATTGCCTATTTACTAATCCTCTTATCCCAGAGCTCGAGTATCTATGTGCATACTCCTACTGAAACCCAAAGTATCATTCCGCATATGCTCTCTATTCCTTTGAGATAACTTTTGCTTTGTTTCATCCTAATCCTTATCCTGGGACCATAAGAAATGATGTGCAAACCATTGTGAGATAATATTTTCCCTCTCGACAGCCTTATATTCTTATCCCGAGATATAACCTTTGTTCTTGATAAATCAGCCAGGGCAAAGAAAACCTTCTCTTTTTCATCGTAAAATTATCCCAGGGCCAATCAACCTTAAACTGGAAATCTTCCTGGGACAACCTTTCTATAGTAATTTTACTCTTCAGAAGCTACCCCAGGATAAAAATCTATCCCTTTGCAACTCTTTGCTAGGAGTTATCTTGAGTGGCTTTGGATATTGCTTTCTACTCTTCGGGATAACTTTTCTCCTTTGTTTCCACTGCTTTTGTTATCCAGGGCAATTTTTTGATGACTCCCATGATTCCACGGGGCAATTTTATGTGCTTGACGTCTTTGAAGTTTTATCTTAGAGCACAGACCGCCAAAGCTAATTCACTTAAGATCTAAAACAAGCACGTCGGGAAACCTTGAGGGTTTAGGACTGTGGTGCAGGGCCACTCCTTAGGACCCAGTGAATACTCAAACATTAATAGAAGGCCATAACTGAGACATAGGGTTTTTAAGGGAAATCGGCCCAAAAAAAGGCTCTAACACACGAGGCTGATAAAAGAATGATATAGACCCCTCAACATAGCAACTTAAAAAATGAGGAACCGTTAGTAGCCGGTCAACTAAAAATTAGAATAGCACCCAAGGAAAAAACAAAACTTTGAAATAGGGAGAAACCATCCCCTTAAACCCTAAACTCTAAGATTTTTCAAAGGTTTTACATGCTACCCAAGGAAGGAAAAAACCATTCCAACAGAATGCATGTACATTGTAGATACAAACAAACAATTACATAAGAAATAACATATAAATAAGGTTATAATTAGATAAAAGATAAAATAAAAACAAAAGAATAATATACAAAAGCATGCTTACATTTATATAATCATATACATTCATGAATGTATAATATTATGTAAATGTATATAAGAATGAAAAAAGGAACAAAGGAAAAACAACAAATACAAATATTATATATATATATATATATATATATATATATATATATATATATATATATATATATATATATATATATACAATAACACATATATGTATTTACATGAAATTATATATTATATATGCACATAGTATGCATATATCTACAAAAAAATATTTATAACCATATTAATATATATATGATTATAAATGAAAAAAATGAGAACAAAAGAACAAGAAACAAAAAATTACATACATTTATATAATAATATACATCCATAAATGTATAAGATTACTCGATTAAGTTGATAAGTGTTCAAGTCTTCTATCAAGTCGGTTAGCCTTGAAACCCTTTGGCATAGTTATAATATTTCATTATGTTTAAGAATTCATTAGGTCCCTAGGAATGACCCCGCGCGATGGTCTCAATTTCAGTGATTTTGAGAATGAATATGGTTTCTTCATACATTCGCACCGAAAAATTAAAAACCACTTCATGCACGTGCAAAATCCAAGGGTTAAGTTACATGCATAGGGGACATTGCTCGCGGCTAGGAGCCTAAGGGTATAAAACATTAGTATAACAATATTAACGCATAAGCAGATATAAACACATTAGCTGATATTGCTGATCTATATCTAAATTAACACTAACACGTGTCTTGATTCTGATGATTTTGAGAATAAATACAGTTTCTTCAGACATTCTCATTGAAAAATTAAAAGCCACTTCATGCACGTGAAAAATATAAGGGTTAAGTTACATGCACAAGGGACATAGCTCATGACTAGGATCCTAAGGGTATAAAACATTAGTATAACAATACTAATGCACTAGCTGATATTGTTGATCAATATCTGCATTAGTCAAATCAAATAATTAGTCGGCACAACTGTAATATTGTGAAAGCACGAATTGGGAACAATGTTTCACATAGAAAATAATAAAGCAGTCATATCAAATAACACTATAGTCACATCAACTAATTTGAAATATGATCCGTGTAACATTATTGCCAATTGGCTTAAGTTTTCAAAATTAATACCACTTACTCAGATGTCATAAATTTAATAAATAAAAAATATTTGGCTTTAGATTACGCACGTGCTAACTTAATTATTGTTATCTTGTTGGCTATAAAACCTTTTGGATTTCAATTGTCAAATCAAGTAAAAATAGATAGTTATAGTGGTGATTGTTGTTGTAAGAAAAATGTTGGCCAACTTCTCCCTTCACAGTTTTGTACAAATGGATACGATTTGGGGGGAGGTCAGTAACAATAGACTGAAAAACATTTTTTGCTTTAAGGTGATGAATTCATCTGCAATATTTCAATCATCCTCGGTCATGACTATCTTGCGGTGGAGGGTTGTTACAGATTAAATGTGGAAATTTCATCACTCTTCTTAGCATGGTGTCTAGAATTAGGCACGGTGTTAGAGGTGTGGTGGGTCATCACTTCTTATGTTCATGAAGAATGGAGAGGTGGCTTAGAAGATATCGTGGTTAGGGCATGGATAGGGATGGGTTTGCTAGCTCCTGATGAGGACTGGTTCCACATTGGTGAAGGCCAAGGGGACCCCTTTGGCTCTATTTATCCTTTTATTCTTTGGAGTGTGCATGATAGTTCGAAAGTGCAAAGGGAGGCTAGAAGTGAAGGCCTCAGTGCCGTCGAGGATTACCTCTACAAAAAAAAGGCTAAACATGGATGAGGTCATCCAAGGGAAGTACAAAGGTGGTATACTGTAATGTAATATGTTTTCTTTTGGCCGCAAAGGACAATGGAATGGTGGATTAAGGGCAGAAGTGGCATTTCCAGGTGAAGCGTGCCCTCGTGGTGGCAACTTTTTGGCAAAGGTGGTCAAACGTGGTGATGTAACTTCTTGGACTCCCCTTTTGTCTTGGGCATGGTAGGTTTTTCTCTGCGTTTTTCCATATAGACCTTTGTGTTTAGGATTGGCGCATGTAATGGGGAAATGAATTAGTGGGATGGGGTCTAGTTTTGTTGCAAAGAAAGGCTTGACTCTACGTGTTGTGTACGGGTGTTTTGTGGTATAGAACCATGGGAATTTTTGGAGGCCCCAATTTTAGCTAAAACTATGATAATTATGTAAACTTTATTGATATCAATAATAAAATACTCATTTACAAATTAAAAAAATATCACCACTAAATGACATGCATTGGTTTTGTGTGGTAGTGTAAATCACTAGTAAAAACAACCTATTGCATTAAAACATGTCTGAATTCACCAGTAAAAACAACCTTTCACATTATAACATGTCTAAATTCGCTAGTATATTTATTACATTTATTGCACTACAAGGAAAAATTGCTAGCACTAATAAGTTTCTCTAACACATGGTAAAAATGCTTTGCCAACAATTTTCCAATAATAATTGTATTTCATTTCCACGGGTACTGAAAAAATCACCAATAATAATATATTTGATTTCTACGGGTACCAAAAAATTCGCCAATATTTTGCTACTATTCCCGAGGGGGGTGGTCTTAAAGTTATTGTTGTTGTGTACTTCTTCAACATTTTTAATAGTTTCTATGGCTTTGGGTTAGTTGATGTATTTTTCATAAATTTGGAGATTATTTTATAATATTTAGTTATTGAATAATTATCATTGATGTAATTTTAATAGTATGGTCTAATGAAATACTATCTACCCGCATAGCCTAATATAGATGTCTACTTATGCAATTAATTATTAAGAACAAATATATGTAAAATACTTTCAATTTAAAATAGTTAGATCAAGCTTCAAATATTTATAATCATGTTCACATGACCTTATGATCACAATAACATTACTTGTCTACAACAAATATCATCACCATCTACCACTTCATAATACCTCTTCCTTGACTCACATATTCAATTTGACTTCTACAACACAAGTGTTATCTTGTTTTTGCTATCATTGTGATCATCTTTTAGGGTATTTAGAAAATATTATTTACTCTTTGATGTTCCTCTAGAATTTTGAACTTCCATCTCAATCTAAAGCTAAAAGTGTCTAATCTTCAATATAATTTTTGTCTTTCTTTCTCAACTTAATTAATCATTATAACACTACCCAAGTACGCATAAATCCCTAAAATATTTAGAAATCCTAAAATTTCATTATCTATATTAAGGAAGACCTATTAGGATCTCATCCCATTGGATATAAGAATGACCCTAATCTACACATAAAATATACAACCACCTTTACATCATCCTGAGACATAAGAAAATATTAAAGTATTTGGCACCCAAAAACTAATATTCACAAAGAAAACACACACACACACACACACACACACACACATTAATGACATATAATAAATACAATTTGTAGTGCAAGTATATAATTCTTAACTTAGAGGAAATCCCAAACAAAAAGTATACTTGTCCCTAATCTTAAAAGAAGGTACATAATGTATCATATCATCATATACAAGAAGGGATGCCTTTAAAATATGTTACTTTTTGGGACAAGATCATCATGACATGGGAAATAAGGATCATTGTGAAATATAATATTCTCACAAGTAATAATTGTGATCACAATGTTGATGATTGTCTTACATAGTAAATTACAAGGTAAACCATCACTAGGAATATACTCATTACTATCACAATCCATATGATCATAATTGGGATTATTAGAAGATATATAACATGAAGAAACTTATTCTATATAATATGAAAAATTATTATCACAATAAAGTACAATTTCATAATCTATAGATACATTGAATTAAATATGCTTATATTTAGTGTATCACTAGAAGTAAGAACAACACTATCACTTTATTTAAGAGACATTTAAAATGTAATAATCATGGAGTGGTGAATTAAAAATGTCCAACAAAATGGGAAAGTTGATAATCATATCCATAAATAAATTTAAAAAATTATTTTCATTCAAAGCTTCCATAAACAATGTGATCTCATTAGTATAATAGAATGTAATAAGTGAACAAAAAATAATAGAATCAAATTTTACAAAGTTTGTTAAAAATGTCAAAGTTAGTGATCAAAGCATGAACATAGGCTAAGGAAAAAGGATTGGGATAATTCATAGCATTGTCTTAAAGTAAAGGGCTAAGGATCTAGGGTTTAGAAATATATACAACAAAAGTGCTTTCTAAATTATTCAAGATCTAATAGTGTGAATTGATAACCTTCAACAAGTGAACGATCATGCATAATAGTATGCATATCATATATACAAATGAAAATTGTGTAAAATGTAAATAGAATCCCTATAAAAATAGGCAAGGATGAGAAGGTGATAAGGAGTTTCCTCTAACTAGCCATCCAAAGGTGCGACACTTGTGAGATCACTTGAAAAGTGTTCAAATAAGTGTAATCATGCATTCAAATAGGTGTCTCAAGTGATGATGGCAAATATATCATGCTATGAAGTTAGAAAAATGTATGAAAAACCCTAAGTAAACTTAAAATAGGTTTGAATAGGTCAATCCAAGAAAAATGATTAAGTAACTATTTGTATAACGACTCTATTTACACTAACAACCCCTCCTAAGTATAACTTAGAGAGTAGTGAAGGTAATATGATGATTTCCAGCTACTAGCTCATGTTACTTCATCATATACATATTTCTCATAAAGTGAAGAAAAGGAGAAAACCTAGTGGGAACAAAACTCCTCTCAAAAAGATTAATGATGCAAATGTAATGAAATGTACAAGTAAAGAAAATAAGTGATAGAAAGAAGGACTCATGATGACCCACCATGGAATATTTCTAGTACAATGTAACATATGTTCACCCAATTGAAGAGAAAAGAGAGAAGGTCATGTGACCCCACAAAAAATGAGAAGGAAAGAACTCCATGCAAATATTTGCTTCCTCCAAAATTTAAAATGAGAAGAGAAGCCATGCAACCTCCCCTCAAGAGTATGATTTTAGTACTCATAGATACTCAACATTGGATGCTTAAGATGATCCATGATCATTGAACACCATTTCTCCCCTTGGGAAGATACAACACCACAAATGTGTACATATTATTTCTCATTCCCAATAGGAAGATAAAGGATGTAAGATGAATGTCTCTAAATATTGAAAATTACCAAAAGAATAAATTATGATACACGTTATTTGTTTTAATGATGCCTAAATATCTTCACGTCAGTGTTAAGTGTAAAAAATGTTGATAAGATGGATTAGATACCATAGAATATTTAGGAATAGGGGTCACCATGGGTGTATGGTGATGACTAGATTAATGATATCAACATAAATGATGATAGAAACTTATGAATATCTACATAATATCTCATTATATAAGCAAATGTAAGCAAGGTAAGAGAAAAATGTAAACATGGAAATGGTGATACAACTTCATTAAAGCTAAAATAAAATAGAAGACAAAGGTCCTTAATAGTGTCACCCAAATCAACAATGCAAGACTCTACAAACAAAGATGGAATGTATACTGGATATGCATCCCAATGTGGTTGTTCTAGATAGATGATGTCAATGAACATGTATTATTTTTCTCCTTATGATCTCTATCTCATCTTGATGATGGATCAAAGAGTTTTATCAAAAACATTGATGAAAAACACTCACACAATCAAATACAAAGTAGCACATTGTAGTCTCATAAATTGTGGAAATCTACTAGCACTAGCATTAGTGTTTCTTGACAAACCAAATTCGAATGCTAACTTTCATTATGATTACAGATAAATAATTATTTTTCCTTCCCATCCATAATATTAAGTAGACATTTTGAAACTAGAAATATCCTATTGCCTTCATCATCAATGTCAACTCTTCATATTTACATAAATATCTTTTATATGTAGATGTAAATTGTATAAAAATCATGTAGCTTTTTATGATCTTTAATTTAACTGCATATAAGTATCTTTTCAATTTCTCTATCTATCATAATTTTTCTTACCATTTGAACTCCATTCCACTATTAAATGTAAGCATATATATTTATATATAATAAATAAGATGCAACACTATTTGGTTCTTGTTGGAAACTTGAGTTTAATGTTGTCATTGACGTTATAACTATCTAGTATTATCATTGATGTCAAACCCAGTGATCTGGTTAGAATTGGATGTGGCATAAGTAGTTTTGGTATTGCAAGTATATGTATGATCTACTGGAGTCATTTCCATAAGATTCTCATATCTAGAATCCTATGTTGTGCTTATCTTAGTTTGTATTCTGTTATGGTATCGGTCATTTGTATCTAGTTTCGGTATCAGGCATATTAGTTATATTAGTTGTATTGCTATCTGAATGATTATATTGTATTATGTTCAGAAATTTGTGATATCTGTATCTTGAAGTTTGGGAATTATTGTGCTTGGAGTTTTTGCTTATGGGTCTGTATCCTTAGGTCCAGTGGACCCCTATTTCATTCTGATAATTAAGGCATGCATTTCGATAATTGAAGTATGTCAAGGAAGCATGTAGAAGTACTTGGTAATGATGAATAATAAGAGGGGGGGTGAATTAGTATACCTAATAACTTCAATAAACACTTAAACCATTTAACTGTTGACCGATGAAGCAGGTTAAACAATAACTTGATTAGAACAAAAACAAGCCAGATAGAAAATAAATCATTCACTGAAAAAAGTGCAATCAACATAACACAAGATGTTTTTGATGTGGAAACCCAAATGGGAAAAACCATGGTGAGTAAAACTCACAAGTCAACAATCTGCAGAATAGTAACCAGACGGGTTAAGGTCAGACTGGTTAAGGTCTTACAATGTTCTTCACTAGAACAGATCCTGTTATGAATCCAGATCTCTGTTAGGAGATAAGTCCTGTTAAAGACTACCCTGTTAAAGGATTTCAAATTCACAATGGTGAATCACCTTGTTAGAGGTTTTACAAAAGGCTTGGATGGGCCTACCCAGTTAAGGGTTTCAGACTTGTCGAAGATATTAGTAATCAACAAGTGAATGATCTAGATAGTAGCACATAATGCTTGATTAGATCCTTGACAGTTCCTTGTTAATGCATTCAAGCATTACTTTAGTCTTCTTATGTTTTGCACTCTCAATCTCAGTCATGAGATACCTTTTCTCGATCAGACCTAATCTTTTTACAAAAGCTTCGCACATAACAACTTCTCTTCTATATTTAAAACCCTAGACATGATGTCCTTATATAGGAACTCGATTTCATGTCGGTCCAATAAGATTAGACTACAATTTCCTAGGTATAGTGCATCTAGACACTTTTGGTAACATAGCACAAAACATCACCATAGTGTCAGTGGATGGTAACTCATCACACATTACATGTATACCGGTTAATTACATATACCGATCACCAGTTAACAAGTGAAGATTAGAAAACTGGAACATAGTTGTTCTAATCAAAAGATTAACTACCGCTCGGGGTCTTCGTTCAGCTTGAGATCTTCATACCACTTGGGATCTTCGGTCATACTAAGACTGGTAAGCATTTTTTGCACAACATCGATAGTCTCCAACAAACAAAGACTATACATACAATACCGATTAGAACACCTACCAATTGAGAATAATACATTCATCAAATAAGTGTGTGTCCATCAATGACAATCACAACTAAACATCATCAAAATACCAACAATCTCCCCCTTTGGCATTGATGGCAACAATTAGGAAAATTTTTGACATCCAAGTGCTAAAACAAAAAAAGTGCCATGAGCGAAATTATTCCCCCTAAGCATATACACTACTCTCTTTGCAAAAATTACAAGTATATGCAAAATACTCGTTAAAATTTGAAGATAGATAATACTACTCCCCTTTTGCCAACAATGACAAAGTAAATGCAAAATATTGCCAGTTTGCATAATGTAAAAACAGAGTATGTGTTTATGACAATAAAGAATAAAACTTTTCAAAAAGAGATTTAAAGTTCTGGAGGAAGTCCTTCATGTCTGAGGACCATGACTCAAGAAGTGAGGCAGAAATTTCACTTTCGGTCTTCATTTGGAAGGCTAATTCTTCCATCGCATCTATGGTGCTCAACTCCTGGGTCACAGTGATAGCTTCTAAGTTCTGAAATCAATTCTGAAGAACCTACAATTTTGGCAATAGGAGCAACTGAAGCTCCTACAAATCTTGAGTCTGATTGAAAATCTCTGAGTCAAGCTTTGCAATCTGATGCTGATATTGATGAACAGTGTGAACAAAATAGGTGCGGTTGATAGATTTTACTCAAGAGTAGGTGACCTTCACCCATAGCTGAACTTATATCATCTTTTTGTTTAAGCAATTTTGTCCGGTCATCATTCATGTGTTGTACTAAGGCAACTACGAGTGCCCTTTCATGGCTTTTCTTCGTAGTGGCCTGGGAAACATCTTCCAAACATTGTACCTGGTCATTGACTATAGTGCAAAGTAGTTTGAGCTTAGCTAGCGAGGAGTTGGTACTGAGGAGATTAGTACCAAGAATTAGATTGGAGAGGGTGTCAATGGCAAACTGAATGACATCTTGCTCTTTCTTTTTCCTTAGTTCTTCCAATCTCTCCTATGCTAAGTGAATGCTTCGTAGTAGCTCAGTTTCATCAGCCGATTGGGTCAGACAAGCAAGAGTCAAATCAGTGGAACTGGTGGAATCAACCTACTTGGCTTGATCTCCAGTTGCCTTAGGAATATGTTCTCCTTCTTTGGCCTGGACCTCTACTTGTCTTCTCTTCTCCTCTTCTTCTCTTTCTTGAGCTACCTTGGCAGCCTTCTCCTCTTGTTTCTTCCTCTCTTCTTCTCTCTGTTTCTCCTCTTCCTTCTTCTTCGCTATTTCTTTCTTCTTTTCTTCTTCTTCCTTTTTCTTCTTCTCCTCTTCTTCCTTCTTCTTCTTTTCCTCTTCTTCCTTTTTCTTCTCCTATCGTGCTTTTTTCGCTTGCTCTTTCTCTTGTTTTTCTTTCTCTGCTTTCTCTTTTTCAAGTTTCTCATTTTCCACTTTCTCTTCCTTTTCTTTCTCTAATCTTTCTTTTTCAGCTTCCTCCTCATCTAGAGTGGTATCCTCCATGTCTAGTGCATCAACATCAATGGGGTCATTTTGTTCTTCTATTCTTTCACCCATATTGTCAAAGACTACATCGGGTTTGGTTGTGGATAGATCAAGCTCTTGCTCAACCAACTGATTAGCTTCGTATACTTTTTGCATGTTGGCAACAATTTTCACCTTCAAATGGGTGTCTTTTTCCACTTTAGAAGATTTGCCTTCGAGTATCTGAAGTCTTCTTCTTCGCATGAAGAAAATGCCTTTGTTCTTGTCAATGATTTCAAACAATTCTGAATTAGAGACATTTGGAAAGTATTGAGCAAAAAATTTCTCCCTGATGTCTTGCTCTTTTTCAATGGCAGTGCGCCATTTGTTGTCCAAAGAATCATACAAAGATTTTGATGTAACAAATTTAATCTTAGAAGGTGACCGATCATTTATGCATAGATATTTAATAAGTTCTTGTTCAACATCCTCCTTTTCATTATCATTGAAATCATCAAAATAGTCTTTTAAATCATCAAGGACTTTTCTTCTAATATTCTTTATGGTCCTTTGATAATGTGTCATAGGTTTGTAAGAAGAATAATCTAATTTTACTGGTGCAGAGATTGTAGGTACATTACCAGTTGACTTCATTTTCTTGGTAGATTGCCTTGTCTTCTTTACTTCTACCTCTGATTTAGAGTCTTCTAGATCTGGTGAGTTATTCCTAGTTTTCCTTGTTTGTTTAAACACTTTTTCTGGAATAGCCTCTGGTTTCTTTTTAGTAGGTGACCTTTTGGACACTTTGGGTTTAGCAGCAGATGTAACTAGTGCCGATGTTGATGGCACTACTTTACCCTTTATCTCCTTTGGTACCTCAGTAGATTTGATCCTCTCTAACTGAGTACCAGTCCTCTTCCTTTTGGGTTCTAGTGGTGAAGCTAGTAGGGTTGAGCCATATCTTGTCAATATATCATTTACCACCTCATAGCCCATAGGCCCAACTACATCTTTTCTGAGTTCGACTACTTCCATTATGCATTCATCTGTTTTGATGGTGAAGCAGATGTCATCTTCATATTTCTTAACTAAATTACCAAATATTCTCATTCTCTAGTTCATTTTTAGTTTGAATTCATCAAAATACCTGTTCAAAGTCTCTGGATATGCAATTCCTATTGCTTGTAGACTCTCCTTTATTTGTTTGGTAACCGGTAGAAAATTTGACCATTCAAGATCACCGACTCCAAGAAAGTAACTTTGAAAGTAGAAAAATAAACCAATAAGTAGTTGACCAAACTTAAACCTCTAAGTTTTATCTAATTTGATTGACTTCAGGTTATCTATGAGTTGTTTCTGCATACAGGTACATAGATCACATTCTGCATTTTCCTTCATCATTCTGTAAGCGGCATGCACCACAGTTGAAGGAACAAAATTCATTCTGCTAGCCTAGAATATTTTGTATCCAATTACCATACATGCATATTTTACCAAATCATCTCTAATGGTGTTGACAGTCATTGCTCGTTGATCACTCACTGAATTAGTGAGCTCCGTTACTTTGGATTTAGGGATTTTCTGAATTACGGGCACTTCCCCACCATTGCAGAATCTAGTCATGGCATAAATTGCCTCTAGTTTAATGTCATGAGTTCGTTTAAGGTACATATTGTCACCCTGAACCCTACTGAGGATGATCCTGATGCGTTCCTCAGTAAATTCTTCAAGAAAGTATACTACATTGTGCAATTTCTTCTTCTCTATTATGCTATATTTAGGTTTAATCTTTTTATCATCTCCACAAAACAAACTCAACTGGGAGTGAATTACTAGGGACCCTAGGTCTTCTAGTTTGCAATCAATATATCCTGAAACATTGCCTTTGATAATGACTTCGGTGGGAATTTGAGATAGGGCATTATATCTCATCTTAAGAAGCTCAGGTGTGTCCTCAGGTTCAATAGAACTAGAGGGGACATTAGATGCAGATGCCATATCAAACAGATTCCAAATGACAAGAATGTTTCAACAAGAAATACCTTTATTCTCTGAGCTTAGGGTTTGCCGATGACGAGAAAAACACACTTCTCCGGACACTTGATTACCATTTTGACTTTCACACTGATAGTATGAAGTGGCTGAACGATTTTGTGCAAGATTCCTTTCTGAATTCTTTTGAATGCAAGATGAATTGCTCTGGTTATGCTTCTCAGCTTAAACAAAGTTTCAGAGAAACTAGGTAAGTAGAAATGATGACAAAAGTCACTTTTAAACATGCTCCCACCTACCATAATAAATGCATCACTATTAGGGTTCAAACCCTAACTTTACTTTTTACCGCTTCAATTCTTCTGTCAGTTGATAGGTAACAACTATCGCTAAAAGTGTTTTACCGATATACTCCGAGGGCTTCTAAATATTTATACCAATATGTTCCCCCTAAGCTTTTTGAAGCTCAATTTACTGATTTAGGGATTTCCACACTTGGTGTGGAAACTAGTACATCATGTGGCTTCTCTCCAAATTTATTTTTTCAAGTTTTTTCCATATCTGCTTGAATGGTTTCAACGTCAATCTTCCCTTTAGTGTTGATCGGTATGTCTCCCGATGGATTCTTTCTCAGTCTACATGCTTTGGTGGTGTGTCCCGGTTTGTTGCAGTGATAGCATGCCATTCCAGGTGTTCTTCATGGTCTGGTGTTCACATTTCCATTCTTCCTTCTGCATATTGCAGCAGTGTGACCACTACCATGACAGATTAGATAGGTTTCTCTCCAACTGGTTGCCTCTTCACAAAAATTTGACCGGTGGTCATGGGTTCTATACTAGTTTGGGTTCCGGTTCATAGGAGGTTTAGGGACAACTCCATTGGATCTTGGTGGATAATTCCCAAAGTTGTTCATAACTGACCTGTACTCAAAAGCTCTATGCCCAAACTTGTTGCATGTATAACAGTGACCATCAAATCCACCTGGTCTAGCCACATTGTTTTGAAAATAAGGAAAATTATTGTAAGGCTTTCTCCTACATACATTGGTAGTATGTCCTTCCTTAAGACAGTTGAAGAAAATAAGTTTAAACTTTTTCTTACCTTTACGTCCGCTGTTGTCCTTAGGTGTTGATTGCTTCTTCAGTGCATCATTCTTGGTTCTAGAGGTCTCACCTTCCTCGTATCCAAACAAACCAAGTCCAGTGGTATTCTTTGATGGCTTTACCGATTCCAGCTTTTGCTCTAGCTTGACAGCACCCCGGTTGAACTTAGCAAGTATTTCTTTTGTCTTAGTGTAAAGACGTAAATTAATCTATAAGACGTAATCTACTCTTTAATCATAAATAAACTCATAGGTCAATTAAGAAGTCTATTTCATACATAATATAAAACAAGTTTAATATATTGATAAAACCGTCATAGATATCAAAGAGTTAAATAAAATTTTCATATACAATGGAAGGTACAAATTTCTCATTACATATCATTATACCATACTTAGGCTTTCTAATTGCCTTAAGTATTATACAAACATAAAGAAAGTGAGATACATCCATCGATCTCCAATCTGAGTCACTTCCTTTCTTTCCATCGAATGAAGACGAGAACAAGATTCAGGTGCTTTTACCGTCCAATCTTGAAGCTTACACTTCCCCAAAATTCTTGGTCAATCAAGAATACCCAACCAAAAATGAATTGTTTTAACCAAAGAATTTGAAAGACAAGAGGGAATCTGGTGCATGCCTAGATGATACAAGCATTTTAATTTTTCTAATTCTTTTAAGAAACAAGAATTATCATGCAAGGATATGGTAGAGAGCAAAAAATAAAGAATTCCATCTATTTCTAAGGATAATTCGATTCATTACTCAGCCGAGTATAATGCCATGCATAAAAAAAATAAAAAGTTGCAAAAAATAATTCTCTCTAAGATTCCATATTCAACACCCATCCCGGAAGGTAAATTTCTATACACAAGCCTATCTATAGCTTGGTTCCTACAAACAAGAATACAATTTAAGAATACAATCTTTTGACTAATTGATATAACATCTTCCCTATCACTTTCATAAAATAAACACTATTTCATTATAATGAATACAATCTTTCGTAATTTGAAAAGCAAATATAATTTCATCAAAAATATTCGAATAAATACAAAATAAGAAGGTGTAACACAAGTATTATTTTCTTTCATATAAATGAGTAAATTTTGAGTACACATTCTTTAATTGAAAATCTATCCTAATCCATTGACAATATTCGTTATTTTTAAACCATAAAATTGCATATCTTAACTATTTCAATATATATTCCACCTAATGATTTCTTTCTTTATCTATTCAAGGAATAATAAAACATATTCAATAAAACAAACAAAACATGGAATATCATAAATGAAATCTTATGCTACAACCATAGCTTTAATTCACTAACTTTCCTTATTGCAAAATAACCAAAATGAAACAAAATTCCTACCTCCTTACGCTTGAAACTGGTTTGGAATGAACTCTGTCGTGCCTCCTCTAAATGGGTCTACGTCTTCCTTGATGGCTCAAAATTTCTCTCACCGATCTTCTATTCTCCTTCTATCTCTGCTCTAAAACAACTCTCTCTCTCTCTATAATTCTAACTTAATATATTTCTATCCGCTCCTCTGCTATTTTCTACCTTTTTCTCCTCCCCTACCTATCGAACCTATGCTTGTATTTATTCTATATTTCCCTATGATATTTGCTACATCTAAGGCTCGGTTATTGTTATCAATTTGAAGTCTTTTCTGCATTTTGATAGGTCTAAAGATTAACTATTCCATGTCTAATCATTTCCAAGAGTTAGATTTAATCCACCAATCTACCTACCTCTGATCTAACTGTCTTGTCGACACGTCTATGGAGAAGTGGAAGGCTAAGTAAGATCTTCTACAGTGATCGACCTCAGATAGTGGAGAAATCATTGGTCTTCTCCTCCATCCTTGTGGAGTTTGCAGTTTTCTAAAGTCAGCAATTCTAATCTCCATGGCACCACATACCTGTTAACTCCTTCCTCCAGTAGGTTACAAGTCATATATCGTGGAACTATTTCATGACTATCACCATGGAAACTAGGAGTCAAATACTATAATAGTGGGATAAGGGAGTAGTCTGCGGGTTTATTTAGCCATGGCACTACGTGCCACATTGCCTTCCTCCCCCCCAAAGGTCATGAGCCACCATGTTGGAGGAGTTGACTCCAGATCGACTATCAACTTCTAATAGTTGATAACCAATCTGCTATCTTTTTGCATTATAACGTTAAATTATATAAACAATATTATTTTTAATAATATATACATTGGATTCAATTTATTAGATGTTAAATATAAATAAATAAAACCTAATTAAAACATTTAGGATATAAAAATAAATATGATAATATATATACATGCATAATTATAAACCTATCATTTCGAATTGACAAGATTATTTTAATCACTTTCAAATATAACATAACTTTTAAACAATCATCGAATTTTATGCATATGAACTCCATACAATTACTTAATCGACGAGACCATAATACTCATTTTCCAACAAACAAAACAATAATCAACTTCATACCATTGAAATCATGTCGACATAAAGTTTGCATTCTAAATCAGATTTAATAAAAGTGTTAACTCGCTAATTAATTAACCCTAATATTTCAACTATTGGACATTTTCAAATATGTAATCAACATAATGACTAATTTTTACTCAAATCATTTCAATTAAAAAATAAGCATCGATGAAGTCACAATTCAAACAATGATGCATTGACGAAGTCATATTTGCACAAATAATTTTTCTATTGTGGTGTGTGAGATTCCCCTAGTCTACCAAAGTCATAAGCTTAAAAAAACTCTACCTGAGTCATGTTCTTGCCTTCAACTTTGTTCACCTATCCCTACATCACTTGCACTCAATAATTCATCAGCACTGACAATCCCCAATTAAGATAATACTAGCTATCGAATTACATATTGCATAAGTAAAATGCATACATCATTTCCTATTATTTGTATACAACTGAATTATCATCAAAATGAATGCTCATATCTGTTTCAATTTTAATTCATAAGTAAAAACTTACCTTTTATCTCTTAATAACACATTATCAAAAATATGGTTTGTGACATCGTTCCCCTCTTGGAAGAGACATCGTCTCGATGTCTTATTACTCAGTAATAATCACAGAGCAATTCTATCTCATAATCACATCAAGTTTCAAATATAAATAATAACAATAGCATAAATGCTATCCAAGTTCACATCATAATATTAAAATAATTATTTCAAAGATATCTCAAATGATAATCAACTATTTCCTAAGAAAGAAAATGTGGAAAATGGCGGTCAATCATCTCAGCATCCTCCCATGTAGCACCATCCTCAGAATATTGGTCCCACTGAACCTTATACTGAGTGAAATCTCTGCTACGTAGCTTCACACTATGCTGATCTAGGATTCAGATGGGCTCCACTAGCACCACCCCTAGATCCTATACCTATAAAGATTGCCAATCAAGAATATGAGATGCATTAGCATGATAAGGTTTCAATAAAGAAACGTGAAACACATTGTGGATTCGAGCTAGAGCATGGGGTAAAGATAGTCTATAAGCAATTGGATTAATAACCTCCAATACATCAAAGGGTCCCACATATCTTGGTGCCAACCTTGATGATTTTCCAAACGAGATAGAGGTCTTATGAGGTTTGACTCTCAAAAAGACTTTATCTCCTATAGTAAATTGTCTGTAAGTCCTATTTTGGTCTGCATAATTCTTCTATCAGTTAGCCGCCTCCTTCAACCTACTCTTTATCAACACCATTTGCTCATCCATTTCCTTAAGTAAATCAGGACCAATGATGATCCTATCCTCCATTCTATCCCAACTGATAGGTTTGCGACACTTTTGCCCATAGAGTGCTTCAAAAGGCGCCATCCCTAAGGATGCATGAAAGGAGTTGTTATAAGCAAATTCAACCAAAGGCAAGTACTCCTCCCATTTGTATTGTTGATCCATGCAATACATCCGTAAAAGATCTTCCACTACCTGATTAACCCTTTCTGTTTGGCCATCAGTTTGAGGGTGATATGCTGAGCTAAAATTTAGTCTTATTCTCAATGTTGCATTTAATGTTTTCCAGAATCTGGAAGTCATTCTGGTATCCTTATCTGATATTATGGTTTCTGGAACACCATGTAACCAAAAAATTTATTGCACAAATTTCTTGGCAAGAACAAATGATCCATCCTTGAGATTCCCAGGTATGAAATGTGCAACTTTAGTCAACTTATCCACTACTACTAAGATAGTGTCATGTTTATTTTTACTCATTGGTAATCCTTATATAAAATCCAGACTGATTACCTGCCAGTTGTATTTTGGTATAACATGTTCAGTTTTCACTCGTTGACATTCCAAACGTTGTGCCACATACTCAATCACTTCCTTTCTGAGTTTAGGCTAGAAATACAAGGATCTCAAATCAGCTACCATCTTTGTTATTCTAGGGTGTCCCGAATAAGGTGTATTGTGCATATCATGCTATATTAATTTCCTCAAATCTCCCCCTTCAGGTATGTACATCCTTCCTTGGTATCTTAAAATACCCTCAGGTTCTATTTCATATCCATCATAATGATGATCTGAAGAATCTTTTTCCAAGGCTTGTTTAACCCTTAGGTAATGCTCATCTTCCGGAAGGTTTTGCAACACTTGTTGTTTCAAGTTTGTTCTAGTTGTCACCATAGCAGATAGGTGTCTTCTTCTGCTGAGAGCATCACATACTCTATTTTCTTGCCCTTTGATATATTCAATACCAAAATCATACTCACTTAGGAATTCAAGCCACCTTCTCCGTCTTGCATTAAGGTTAGGCTGTGTAAAGATATACTTCAATCCTAAATGATCCATTTTTAGCTCAAAAGGCTTTCCTAAAAGGTAATGCCTCCACATTTGTAATGCATGAACAATAGTTAGAAGTTCTAAGTCATGCGGTGCATAATTCATCTCATATTGGTTCAGCTTTCTTGATTCAAATGCAACCACCTTTCCTTCCTACATCAACACTACTCCCACACCTTCACCTGAGGCATCTGTAATTACTATAAAATGTCCATTGGGATCTAGTATAGTTAAGTCTAGCATTGTTATCAATTTGTGCTTCAAAAGATGAAATGACTCCTCACACTTCTCAGTCCATTCAAACCTTTTTTCTTTTTTCTGAAGTGAAGTAATAGGTGCTGCTATCCTAGAAAATCCTTCCACATACTTTCTATAATATCCTACAAGTCCCATAAAACTTCAAACTTTTGAAACATTCTAAGGTGTTGGCCAATCTACTATTGCTTTTATCTTTGCAAGATCAACAAAAATTCCTTCAATGCAAGGCACCGATAAATCTGGAGGAACTCAAGCTCAACCGGATAGCAAATCTGACTTGATGGACTTTATCAATGTCAATGCTCTTAATGATATGGATCTTAATGGAGCTTCCTACACCTGGTCTAACCGCAGGGATGGTGAAAACCTCATTCAGGTAAGACTTGATAGATCCATTGTTACTAATGATTGGATTCTTTCTCATAGATGCTCCCTATCTGTCATCAATAGAATTGGTTCCAATCATTATCCCATTACTTTTGTTGCTAAGAACTTTAAGAATAATCAGAGCTTCCATTTCCGAGTTGAGAAGATGTGGATTTCTCACCCCTATCTTGAAAAATCTATTGCCAAATGGTGGAATATTGATGTGAATAGAACTCCCATGTATAAAGTTGCTAAAAAACTTAGAAACATCAAAGTCAACATTAAGATATGGAACAAGAAGGTCTTTGGTGATATTTTTGATTCAAAGAAAAAGCTGAAGGAGGAACTAGAACAGATCCAAAACTCAATACAGAAAGATGGCTATAAAAAGTATCCCAAAGCTATGGAAGATGATGTTTTTAATAACTCAATGATGAGAAAATAGTACCAAACTGGTACTGAGAGGGGGGGGTGAATCAGTACAGACAAAATAAAGTCCTAAATAGGTTCAACAACAATTAGTCCAAATGACTAGCAAACAGTGACACCGGTTTGAAATAGAGTGCAACCGGTAAAACCCAGAACAACTAAAACAATCATAAACCGGTTACTCACTTAGCTTTCCACTCAACTCAGAACTATACTACCATTTCACCCTTATGTATGAATAGGTAATCTATCATCATATCTTCACAATAGCTAGTTCAACATGTTTTATTAATAAGCATAAAACACAGAACCATCATATGCTTAACAGGTAATAACAAAGCATCACAAGATAAAAGCATCACACATGACACACATATTTTTCACATGGAAACCCAACTAGGAAAAACCACGGTGGGGATGAATACCCACAATCTTGTTGATGAACTCTTTGGAAGTCCGCTCTGTTAGGAGCCTTGTCCTATTAAAGACAGATACAATAGGTTCTGTTAGGAACCGATATTGTTAGGGATCACCCGGTTAAGGGATGGCTACAATACCCGGTTCAGGGTTAAACCTTGTTATAGGTTACCATGTTAGAGGATTTCAAGAACTCAATAGCTAAAGGATTTCCAGAGCTCTCTAGCTTTCCAGACCTCAATAACTTTGAGTTACCCTATTAAGGGATTTACAACAAGCCGGTTAAGGCTACCCTGTTAGGGGATTTTCAACTATTGAGGTGGTTAGAGATCAATAGGTATTTCAATAATCTGGTAACAACACTCAATGCCAATGCAAATCCACTTAAGCTCCTCTTCTCCTTCTGCACTCACACTCTGTAGGTATCACTTCTCTCATTTTTGGTCTGGTAAGAAACACGTATCCTTTCTCTTGGATACTCACACACAAATTTTGCCAACAACCCTAGAAAGAGTCACAACATCGACCTTATAGAAAACAGTTAGGTTGGAAGCATAAACCCTAAACCCTAAACCTAATAGGTTAAGGAATTAAAATAGTTCAATCCTGACCATTGACCATATTGCATTAATCTCCATCGTTCATTTTCTGTTGTTTCCATGGCGGCTGATAACCCATCACACGTTATCGCCATTTTACAGTCTTCTCATATTCCCAAGGTAGATAGGCAAGATATTCTTCATTCATGATCCTTCATGTACATAAGGCTTACATGGAAACACAATCTTGTTCTTTGTTATCATGCTAACTCATCACACAAAGCTACCGGTTGAGCCACATAGGCTTGAAGCGCTTAAACCGAAAACCCTAAAGTTTGAGACTACAAACCGGTAGTCAATTCAACGCTTCCATGTGCCGGTTCCCATAACCATATGCCGGTTCACCTTTGAACAAGCACACCGCTTCACCTTAGCACAAAGGCCGGTTCACAATGTTATACCAGTTCTCACATATGCCGGTTCACACCTCTGCAACATATTGCCATCAATGACAACATACAATGTCATTATGTCCTCATACCAGTTCACATAATGCCAACAATCTCCCCCTTTGGTATTGATGGCAATATACAAAGATATCTCTCCACTTCACTTCTTCTCCCCAAATTTTTGTAGATATCTTCTCTGCTCCACATCTTCTCCCCCTTTGACAACAATGCCAAAGTGGAGACATCAGCTTAACTGTTCCATTATGCTACTCCCCCTAAGGAGTAGCATCCTTCAACACATCAATCCAAAATAAATTTGACTATGCAATACCGGACTGATGTGGAGCATATGCTTTTAGTTCACCTCCTGAAGGGGCAGTACCCCTAATTCACCTCTTAAGTATGTAAATGTAGTCTTTGGGAGAGGTTTGGTGAATATGTCTGCTAACTGTTCCTTACTGGACACATGCTCCTATGCAATCTCTTTGTTCTAAACCTTTTCCCTCAAGAAATGATACTTAAACTCAAAGTGCTTGGTTCTAGAATGTAAAACCGGATTCTTGGAGATATTAATTGCACTAGTATTGTCACAGAATATACTTACCAGTTCAGATACAGGGACTTTGAAGCCATTCAATACATGCTTCATCCAAATTGTCTAGGTGCAGTTCATGAAAGCCGCAACATACTCTGCTTCCACTGTAGACTGAGAGATACAACTCTGCTTTTTACTCATCCAGGAGACTAGTCTACCACCAAGGAAGAATGCACCACCAGTTGTGCTCTTCCAGTCATCTATATTACAAGCCCAATCAACATCTGTGAACACTTTCAAGTTGAAGTCCTTGCTATATGGATACCACAATCCATAATCAATAGTTCCCTTTAGATACCTAAGAATCTGCTTGACTGCAACCAAGTGGGATTCTCATGGACTTTTCTAGAACATTGCAATAATGCCAACTGCATGTGCAATATCTGGTTTGCTATGCACTACATAATGCAATTTACCAATCATTGATCGGTATTCCTTCTCATCAACCAATGCTGAGTCATCCTCTTTGGATAGTTTACAACCGGTCACCATCGATGTACCAACCGGTTTTCTATCTTCCATGCCAAAGGTCTTCAACACCTCTTTGACATACTTGGACTGAGTGATAAAGATTCCATTTTTCATCTGCTGGATCTGTAGTCCAATGAAGAACTTAATCTCCCCTATGAGTGATATCTTAGACTCTTCCTTCATCTCATCAGCAAACTCATGACTCATCTTGTCATCTCCACCAAAGATAATGTCATAAAAAAATACCTCACAGATCAGGATCTGATCTCCTTCTGACTTCAAGTAGATATCACTATCTTCACTTTTTCTGTCAAATCAAATCTTCACAAGATGTGAATGAAGGCACTCATACCATGCCCTAGGTGCTTGCTTGAGACCATATAAGGCTTTATGTAGCCTACATACCATGTCACTATCTTCGGATAGGAAAAACCCATCTGGTTGCTCAATATACACCTCCTCTTCAAGTACACCATTTAGGAATGCAGCTTTTACATCCATTTGATATACTTTGAATCCTTTAAAAGCTGCATATGCGAGAAGCATATGAACTCCTTCCAATCTGGCTATAGGAGCAAAGGTTTCTCCATAGTCTTCTCCTTCTTCTTGAGCATATCCGTTGCACACCAATCTGGCTTTGTTCCTAATCACTGTGCCATCCTTATTCAGCTTGTTTCTGAACACCCATTTGGTGTCAATGACATATTTATGCTCCGGTATGGGTACCAAGGACCATGTACCATTTTTCTCTATCTGGTCAAGTTCCTCTTCCATTTCCTTGATCCAGTCTTCATCCTTATGAGCCTCTTTGAATGATTTAGGCTCAAATTCAAAGATCATACATGAGTTTTCTCTGATCTTTCTTCTTGTAAGGATTCTTGCATCCTTATCTCCTATGATTTGCTTAGGATCATGATTCAGCTTGACATACCGAGGAATAGTCTTGACTAGTTCTTCTTGCTTTTCCTCTTCATCCTCATCTTCATTAGTATCAACATTCATCAGTTCAGGAACACTGTTACTGGTAATTGGTTGACTCACAACTAGTTCCTAGAAGGTTGCAACCAGCTCATTTATAGCTTGCTCACTATCGGTTTTCTCCTCTTTCTTAGAGGTTTCACCAACTCTCACGTTGATACTTTCCATAATTCTCTGAGTCGTATTGTTGAAACACTTGAGAGCTTTACTCTTGGTGGAATATCATAGGAATATTCCCTCATCACATTTTGCATCAAATTTGCTCTGGTGTTCACTCCTCTTGATGTAACATTTGCTACCAAATACTCCAAAGTAGCTAACCACAGGTGTCTTACCAATCCAATACTCATAAGGATTTTTATCCTTACCTTTCTTGATGAGTACCCAGTTCATTGTGTAGACTACAGTGCTCACCGCTTCTCTCCAAAAGGTGTGAGCTACCTTTCCTTGAATCAACATGGTTCTAGCTACTTCAACCATAGTCCAGTTATTCCTCTCTGCTAGGCCATTCTGCTATGGAGTCTGGGGGGTAGATAGTTGCCTCTTGATGCCAAATTCTTCACAATACTTGTTGAATTCACCGGAAGTGAATTCCCCTCCTTGATTAGTTCTGAGACACTTGATCCTTTTACCGCTTTCCTTCTCCACTAATGCTCTGAAAGCTTTGAACTTCACAAAGGCTTCAGACTTGTCTTTCAAGAATGTGACCCACATCATTCTTGAGTAGTCATCAGTGAGAATCATGAAGTACCTATCACCATGCACACTTCTAGTTTTCATAGGACCACACAAATCAATATGCACAAGATCAAGCAAGTTGTCAGAAGTGAAAGATTTACCTTTAAAGGTTGAGGAAGACATTTTCCCCAATTGACACTCTCTGCACAAGGTATTATCTGGTTTGCTTAGCACCAACAACCCTCTAACTGCCTTGATCTTACTAGCCTTCACAATGTTATCAAAGTTTACATGGTAGGGTCTCCTATGCCATATCCAGTTATCATCAAACTTAGCCATAAGACATGTACTTATATTTGCATTCAGATGAAATAGGTTACCTTTGGTCTGCATGCCGGTGGCCACCAATTCACCATCTTTTCCTTTGATTCTGCAAACTCCATTTTTGGATTCCAGAGTGAGGCCATTATCATTCAGCTAGGCAACACTCAGAAGGTTGTGTTTGAGACCATCAACCCAGTACACATTGTCAGCATTGCTCTTTCCATTCAGAGTGATGTTCCCTCTGCCTTTGACCATGCATGGTGCATCATTGCCAAAGTGAACCACACCACCATCATACTCCTCCAAGGATAGGAACTTGCTCCGGTCACCAGTCATATGGTGAGAACAGCCACTGTCAATGATCCACTCATTGGAATTGTCAAACCAAGAGACAAGAGCCTTCTTGTCTGACACATCTTCTTTGACAGCAACAAACACAATATCTTCATTTTCTTCATCCTCTGATTCTTCATCTATGACACCTTCATCAATTGCCACAAAATAGTTTCTCCAATTTCCTCCTTTGAATTTCCCGAACCTTTCTAGTTTGTCCTTGTTATCACCATTAGGACAGTTTATAGCAATATGTGCTATCCGGTTACAAGAAAAGCATTTCAAAGGTAGCTTACCTTTGTATTTACCGGTTCCTTTAGGAAGCTTCCTGGCAAGGAGAGCTTCAAATGCCATCAGAAGCTCCTCATCATCCATTTCTCTGCTCTATCTAGGTTTACTACTAGTGCTAGCTTCTTTTCCTTTTCTGGATGGTATAGCAGAGGCTTTAAAAGCTAATTCAGTCTTTTGAACACTGCCATCAAAACTATTTAGCTCAAAGGCTGTCAACTTGGCTATGATGGAGTCGAAGGATACCTTAGTCTTGTCTATTGATTTTAGCTCCTGAATAGTAGCAACCCTTATTTTATAGGCCGGCAAGAGGGATCTCAGGACTTTTCTTACCATAGTGGAATCTTCTTTTTTACCACCCGCACTCTTGATTTCTCCAACAACTGTTTTGATTCTTATTCCATACTACTGAATGGTCTCACCTTCAACCATCCGCATATCTTCAAACTTCCCTCTAAGGATTTCTTCCTTAGCCTGTTTTACATGTTCATCACCACCATAGATATTTTCAAGAGCATCCCATACCTCTTTGGGATTTACCTTTTCCTGAACATCAATAAACTCAATGTCAAATAGAATACTAATAAGGGCTTCAATGACTTGCCCATTTTCTTGAATCTCTCTCTTTTGGTCATCGGTGAGAGTACCGGTAGGGACAACATAGACATTCTCAACATAACTCTAGTGTTGAGCACCCATGCTTCTGATGAATATCTTCATCCTATCTTTCCATAAACCAAAATTTTCCCTGTTAAACTTTGGACCATCCCTCTTCATCATTTGACTGGGATCTTTACCTCAAGCGGTTAAGCTTACAACACAGAGGACCTGGAGGAAGCTCTGATACCAATTGATAACTCAATGATGAGAAAATAGTACCAAATTGGTACTGAGAGGGGGGGTGAATCAGTATAGACAAAATACAGTCCTAAACCAGTTCAACAACAATTAGTCCAAATGACTGGCAAACAGTGACACCGGTTTGAAAAAGAGTGCAACCGGTAAAACCCATAACAACTAAAACAATCATAAACCGGTTACTCACTTAGCTTTCCACTCAACTCAGAACTACACTACCATTTCACCCTTAGGTATGAACAGGTAATCTATCATCATATCTTCACAATAGCTAGTTCAACATGTTTTATTAACAGGCATAAAACACAAAACCATCATATGCTTAACAGGTAATAACAAAGCATCACACATGACACACATATTTTTCACATGGAAACCCAACTGGGAAAAACCACGGTGGGGATGAATACTTGCAAGCTTGTTGATGAAGTCCACTCTGTTAAGAGCCTTGTCCTATTAAATACAGATACAATAGGTTCTGTTAGGAACCGATCCTGTTAGGGATCACCCAGTTAAGGGATGGCTACAAAACCTGGTTAAGGGTTAAACCTTGTTACAGGTTACCTTGTTAGAGGATTTCAAGAACTTAATAGCTAAAGGATTTCCAGAGCTCTCTAGCTTTCCATATCTCAATAACTTTGAGTTACCCTATTAAGGGATTTACAACAAGCAGGTTAAGGCTACCTTGTTAGGGGATTTTCAACTGTTGAGGTGGTTAGAGATCAATAGGTATTTTAATGATCTGGTAACATCACTCAATGCCAATGCAGATCTACTTAAGCTCCTCTTCTCCTTCTGCACTTACATTCTGCAGGTATCACTTCTCTCCTTTTTGGTCTGGCAAGAAACATGTATCCTTTCTCTTAGATACTCACACACAACTTTTGCCAACAACCCTAGAAAGAGTCACAACATCGACCTTATAGAAAATAGTTAGGTCAGAAGCATAAACCCTAAACCCTAAACCTAATAGGTTAAGGAATTCAAACGGTTCAATCCTGACTGTTGAGCATACTACATTAATCTACATCATTCATTTTCTGTCGTTTCCATGGCGGCTGATAACCCATCACACGTTATCATCGTTTTACAGTCTTCTCATATTCCCGAGGTAGATAGGCAAGATCTTCTTCATGTACAATCCTTCATGTACACAAGGCTTACGTGGCAACACAATCTTGTTCTTTGTTATCATGCTAACTCATCACACAAAGTTACCAGTTGAGCCACACAGGCCTGAAGCACTTAAATTAGAAACCCTAAAGTTTGAGACTATGAACCGGTAGTCATTCAACGCTTCCATGTGCCAGTTCCCATAACCATATGCCGGTTCACCTTTGAACAAGCACACCACTTCACTTTGGTATAAAGGCTAGTTCACAGTGTTATATCGGTTCTCACATATGCTAGTTCACACCTCTGCAACATATTGACATCTATGACAACATACAATGTCAGTATGTCCTCATACCGGTTCACATAATGCGAACAATCTCCCCCTTTGGCATTGATGGCAATATACAAAGATATCTCTCCACTTCACTTCTTCTCTCCAAATTTCTACAGATATCTTCTCCCCCTTTGACAACAATGCCAAAGTGGAGACACAAGCTTCCCTGTTCCATTATGCTCCTCCCCCTAAGGTGTAGCATCCTTCAACACATAAATCCAAAATAAATTTGACTATGTAATACCGGACTGATGTGGAGCATATGCTTTTAGTTCACCTCCTGAAGGGGTAGTACCCCTAATTCACCTCTTAGGTGTGTAAATGTAGTCTTTGGGAGAGGTTTGGTGAATATGTCTACTAACTGCTCCTTACTCGACACATGCTCCAGTGCAATCTCTTTGTTCTAAACCTTTTCCCTCAAGAAATGATACTTAAGCTCAATGTGCTTGGTTCTAGAATGTAAAACTGGATTCTTGGAGATATTAATTGCACTAGTATTGTCATAGAATATACTTACCAGTTCAGATATAGAGACTTTGAAGCCATTCAATACATGCTTCATCCAAATTATCTGGGTGCAGTTCATGAAAGTCGCAACATACTATGCTTCCCCTGTAGACTGAGAGATACAACTCTGCTTTTTACTCATCTAGGAGACCAGTCTACCACTAAGGAAGAATGCACCACTGGCTTTTCTCTTTCAATCATCTACATTACCAACCCAATCAACATCTGTGAACACTTTCAAGTTGAAGTCCTCGCTATATGGATACCACAATCCATAATTAATAGTTCCCTTTAGATACCTAAGAATCCTCTTGACTGCAACCAAGTGGGATTCTCTTGGACTTTTTTGGAACCTTGCAGTAATTCCAACTCCATGTGCAATATCCGGTCTGCTATGCACTACATAATACAATTTACCAATCATTGATCGGTATTCCTTCTCATCAACCAATGCTGAGTCATCCTCTTTGGATAGTTTACAACCGGTCACCATTGGTGTACCAACCGGTTTTCTATCTTCCATGTCAAAGGTCTTCAACACTTCTTTGACATACTTGGACTAAGTGATAAAGATTCCATCCTTCATCTGTTGGATCTGCAGTCCAATGAAGAACTTAATCTCCCCTATGAGTGACATCTCAAACTCATGACTCATCTTGTCATCTCCACCAAAGATAATGTCATCAACAAATACCTCACATATTAGGATCTGATCTCCTTTTGACTTCAAGTAGATATTACTATCTTCACTTTTTCTCTCAAATCCAATCTTCAAAAGATGTGAATGAAGGCGCTCATACCATGCCCTAGGTGCTTGCTTTAGACCATATAAGGCTTTATGTAGCCTACATACCATGTCACTGTCTTCGGATAGGGAAAACCCATCTGGTTGCTCAATATACACCTCCTCTTCATGTACACCATTTAGGAATGCAGATTTTACATCCATTTTATATACTTTGAAGCCTTTAAAAGCTGCATATGCAAGAACCATACGAACTCCTTCCAATCTGGCTATAGGAGCAAAGGTTTCTCCATAGTCTTCTCCTTCTTCTTGAGCATATCCTTTGCACACCAATCTGGCTTTGTTGCTAATCACTGTGCCATCCTCATTTAGCTTGTTTCTGAACACCCATTTGGTGCCAATCACATTTTTATGCTCCGGTCTGGGTACCAAGGACCATGTACCATTTTTCTCTATCTGGTCAAGTTCCTCTTCCATTTCCTTGATCCAGTCTTCATCCTTATGAGCCTCTTTGAATGATTTAGGCTCAAATTCAGAGATCATACATGAGTTTTCTCTGATCTTTCTTCTTGTAAGGATTCTTGCATCCTTATCTCCTATGATCTGCATAGGATCATGATTCATCTTGACATACCAAGGAATAGTCTTGATTGGTTCTTCCTGCTTTTCCTCTTCATCCTCATCTTCATCACTATCACCATTCGCCGGTTTAGGAACACTGTTACTAGTACTTGGTTGACTGACATCCGGTTCCTAGAAGGTTGCAACTGGCTCATTTATAGCTTGCCCACTACCGGTTTCCTTCTATTTCTCAAAGGTTTCATCAACTCTCACATTGATACTTTCCATAATTCTCTGAGTCCTATTGTTGAAACACTTGAGAGCTTTACTCTTGGTGGAATATCCTAGGAATATTCTCTCATCACATTTTGCATCAAATTTGCTTTGGTGTTCATTCCTCTTGATGTAACATTTGCTACCAAATAATCTAAAGTAGCTAACCACAGGTGTCTTACCAATCCAATACTCATAAGGATTTTTATCCTTACCTTTCTTGATGAGTACCCAGTTCATTGTGTAGACTACAGTGCTCACCACTTCTCTCCAAAAGGTGTGAGCTACCTTTCCTTGAATCAACATGGTTCTAGCTGCTTCAACCACAATCCAGTTATTCCTCTTTGCTAGGCCATTCTGCTATGGAGTCTGGGGGGCAAACAGTTGCCTCTTGATGCCAAATTCTTCACAATACTTGTTGAATTCACCGGAAGTGAATTCCCCTCCTTGATCAGTTCTAAGACACTTGATCCTTTTACCACTTCTTCTCCACTAATGCTCTAAAAGCTTTGAACTTCACAAAGGCTTCAGACTTGTCTTTCAAGAATGTGACCCACATCATTCTTGAGCAGTCATTAGTGAGAATCATGAAGTATGTATCACCCAGCACACTTCTAGTTTTCATAGGACCACACAAATCAGTATGCACAAGATCAAGCAAGTTGTCAGAAGTGAAAGATTTACCTTTAAAGGTTGAGGAAGACATTTTCCCCAATTGACACTCTCTGCACAAGGTATTATCCGATTTGCTTAGCACCGACAACCCTCTAACTGCCTTGATCTTACTAGCCTTCACAATGTTATCAAAGTTTACATGGTAGAGTCTCCTATGCCATATCCAGCTATCATCAAACTTAGCCATAAGACATGTACTTATATTTGTATTTAGATGAAATAGGTTACCTTTGGTCTGCATGCCAGTGGCCACTAATTCACCATCTTTTCCTTTGATTCTGTAAACTCCATTTTTGAATTCCAGAGTGAGGCCATTATCATTCAGCTGGGCAACACTCAGAAGGTTGTGTTTGAGACCATCAACCCAGTACACATTGTCAGCATTGCTCTTTCCATTCAGAGAGATGGACCCTCTACCTTTGACCATGCATGGTGCATCATTGCCAAAGCGAACCACACCACCATCATACTCCTACAGGGATAGGAGCTTGCTCCGGTCACCAGTCATATGGTGAGAACAGCCACTGTCAATGATCCACTCATTGGAATTGTCAAACCAAGAGACAAGAGCCTTCTTATCTGACACATCTTCTTTGACAACAACAAACACAATATCTTCATTTTCTTCATCCTCTGATTCTTCATCTATGACACCTTCATCAACTACCACAAAAATAGTTTCTCCATTTTCCTCCTTTGAATTTCCCAAACCTATCTGGTTTGTCCTTGTTATCGCCTTTAGGACAGTTTATAGCAATATGTGCTATCCGGTTACAAGAAAAGCATTTCAAAGGTAGCTTACCTTTGTATTTATCGGTTCCTTTAGGAAGCTTCCTGGCAAGGAGAGCTTCAAATGCCATCAGAATCTCCTCATCATCCATTTCTCTACTTTGTTTAGGTTTACTACTAGTGCTAGCTTCTTTTCCTTTTCTGGATGGTATAGCAGAGGCTTTAAAAGTTGATTCAGTCTTTTGAACACTGCCATCAAAACTATTTAGCTCAAAGGCTGTCAACTTGGCTATGATGGATTCGAAGGATACCTTAGTCTTGTCTATTGATCTCAGCTCCTTAATAGCAGCAACCCTTATTTTATAGGCTGGCAATAGGGATCTTAGGACTTTTCTTACCACAGTGGAATCTTCTTTTTTACCACCCGCACTCTTGATTTCTCCAACAACTATTTTGATTCTTATTCCATATTGCTGAATGGTCTCACCTTGAACCATCTGCATATCTTCAAACTTCCCTCTGAGGATTTCTTCCTTAGCCTATTTTACATGTTAATCACCACCATAGATATTTTCTAGAGCATCCCCTTAGCCTGTTTTACATGTAAATCTTTCTATAAGATCATATCTAAAGTTTTGACTACTAGAATTTAGGCTGTCCTCCCCCTTCATCATCTCTGAGGAGCGGAAAGGTTTTGTTCGTGGTAGGCAGATTTTGGACTCTATCGTTCTTGTGCATGAGAATATTCATTCCCTCAATGCTGCTAATAAAGAAGGATTTTTTATAAAGTTGGATTTGGCGAAAGCTTATGATAGAGTGGATTGGCAAGTTCTTTTGAGAGTCATGGAGGCTTTTGGATTTGATGAGAAGATAATCAAAATTATCAGAGAGCTGATCTCCACTCCTATGTTTTCAATTCTCATTAATGGATCTCCTACTAAATTCTTTAAATCATCAAGGGGGCTCAGACAAGGAGATCCCATATCTCCTATTCTTTTCACCATCTTGGCAGAGAGCATGAGCAGATTGATCCATAACTTGAAAGTGAATAAAATTATCAAAGTCCTTCAACCTTCCTCTGCTAATGTTTTTTGTTCTCACCAACAGTTTGTTGATGATACTATCCTTATGGGATATTCATCTATTGGGGAGGTTGATGCCTTCAAAAGTTCTCTTAATTCTTATGCTTTGGCTACTGGCCAGCAAGTCAATTGGGACAAATCGTCTATATACTTCATGAACACTCTGGTCATAAGACAACAGAGAATTGCTATAATTATTGGTTGCAAGGTGGACATGCTCCCTTCCACCTATTTGGGTCTCCCCTTGGGTTTAGTTCCCCCAAACTCCTTTTGGAATATGCTTATTGACAAACTCAACAAAAAACTTGCTAGATGGAAAGGATCCATTTTATCTCAAGCTGGGAAGTTGCAGCTTCTTCAAGCTACTCTCCAGAATCTCCTTGTTTATGCTCTCAACTTATTTGGTATCCCGGATAAATTTGTTGAAGCATTAGAAAGAATCTAGAAGAGATTTCTATGGTCAAGAGTTGAAGAAAAAAAGAGGATATCCTTGGTTGCTTGGGACAAAGTGTGTAAACCAAAGAGAAAAGGAGGGCTTGGGATCAAAGTTCTAAAAACTTTTAATAAAGCTCTCCTTGCAAAACAATTATGGAGAGCTTATGACATCAAGAAAGATTGGAACCAAATCTGGTTTGACAAATATATTCAGAGTCAGCCTATCTAAGATTTCTTTAACTTTGAAGACATCCCTGTCGGATCCTTCATTTGGAATAGTATTATCAAATCCATTAAAGTGGCCAAAGTTAGAGCTGAATGGGTCCTTGGAAAAGGTGACAAAATAAGGTTTTGGGAGGATCCTTGGATGAACAATGAATCTCTCTTTGATCAAGGCAATAGTCAACTTATTGAGGAATGTAAAAGGAGGTTTAGACCTATGGTGTGTGACTACTAGAAGGAGAACAAATGGGTGAGGCTTGATGTTATACATGCTGGATTTTCCCTACTCCAGAAGGAGCTATTGTCTTTTTCTATTAACAAATACTATGATGATGTGTTTCTCTAGAAAAGTAATCCTAGAGGTGACTTTACAGTTGCTTCTGCCTACAAAAACACTTTCACTTAGACCAGTAACCCCATTTGGGGTAAAGTTTGGAACATAATTCTGATCCCTAAAGTCAGTATGTTCCTTTGGCTTGCTACTCACAATAGGATCCTAACTATTCACAATTTGGTCTGAAGAGGTTTCAAATTCCCTAACAGGTGCGAGCTATGCCAGAAAAAGGAAGAATCAGTTGATAATCTATTTTTCCACTGCTCATTTACCTGGGAAATTTGGAGTAAGTTGTGGGAGAAATGGAAAGTTGATTGGGTCATGAACAAGAGTCTCAAGGAAATTATCTGGCAATGGACATTCCCCACCAATTGTCCTCTTATCAAGAACCTTTGGTCCCTGATCCTCCCCATGACTTGCTAGGGAATTTGGAAAGAGAGAAATAACAGAATATTTAGGGAAGCTAAGTGTACCTCTCAGGTGGTCTTTGAAAAAATTTGCAGGGCTATAAAAGAGAACATAAATATTCCTCACAGGAATAATAAGCAATGACTTGTTACTGATATGAATGAAATTGAAAAAGACATCCTCACTGAATGAAACTTAATACACAAGTTTGCAGATCTGACAATAAGAATAGGAGAGATAATATTGTCTAGCGCTTTCCTGATCATGATTGGATAAAGGTAAATTTTGATGGGGCGGCTAAAGGTAACCCTCAGAAGTCTGGTGGTGGAGGAGTCATCAGAAATGCTCAAGGTGTCTGTATTGCGGCTATTGCTTCTTCTTTTGGGGTCCAAAATAATCATGTGGCTAAAGCTCTGGCCATGCTAAAAAGCCTCCAGCTTGCTCAGGGATTCAAATTTAAAATAATTTGGCTAGAAGGGGACTCCCTAAATATCATCTGGGCCCTTAAAGGTACTAGTTCTATTTCTTGGAATATTACTAACTTAGTTGAAAGTGCTAAAAAATTATTAAATAACTATGTTAGTATTATCATAACTCACACTCTAAGAGAAGGCAATAAGGTTGTAGACCTCTTAGCTAATGAAGGGGTCAATTTCGAGGTGGATGTTAAATATATTGGAGAGACCCATTGTAAAAGGGATGTTAGAGAGCAATTATTTTTTGATCACGTCAATGGGTCAAGTTAATATCATGATTATCTTTTGGGGTCCAAATTCCAAAGACAAAGTTTGGGGGCAGATTAACTGTCAGTTAATGATTGCCTTTAGGCATCATTTCTATGATCAAATGTGTGAGGGGGATTATAATAATAAATGTTGGTTTTGTGTGGGCATTAACATAAGCTTTAAAACTATGAAAGAGATTGTTCTATTATTCCAGAATTTTACACAAGAACTTGGGGTTATACCTACGGATTGTGACATACATCTTTGGGTACTTCTACTTGTTGTTCAAAATGGATGGTAACTTAAACAGGAATGAGCCCCCTGGCTGTGAAAACTAGAAGAGTGAGTGAAAAGTATGGAGGAGGCTTCATAGATATGGTTTTATTGACTATATGGAAAAGCTACACAGAATCAGAAATTCGGTGTCACATGGATTTGCTAGAGGCTGGAACAACAAAAGAGTCACATTGTTCGGGGAGATATGGAAAATTGATGAGGATCTGGTTGTGGAGGTCACGGGTCTTTAGAAGGAGGGTGCTAAATTCTATAGAGATCGGAAGTATGCTGCTAAAGCATTCAAAAACTTCCCAAAATCGGAGGATGAGAAGGCCAAGCTTGTCAAGAAAGACAACATCTCCTACTACCTTCCCCAGCAGGTAAAGTCCTTTTGGCAGAAAGTTTTAAGGGTTTTGATGGAGTTTCTCACTATTGATGGTAGATTCACTAAAATCTATAACTATCATTTTGCAATTCTTACTCACTTTCGTCATGGGGTTAAAATCTCCTTGCCTTTTTACTTAGCACCTTCTCTGAATGAGAGTTTGGCTGATCATGCTAAAAAGCCTAATTCTTACCCTATAGCCCATCAAGGGCTCATCTTGCTCATTTATGAATACTTGAAGGAAAAAGCTAGGGCTAGCAAAGATGATCACCTGGTCACTAATGCACATATTTCTGAGAGTTGTAAAGATTCTAAGTCAGATGAGGATCAGCCTAATGCCCCTACCCATAAAAAAAGGAGAGCTGATACAGATAATGTGGAAATGGAGGTGCACTGTGATTTGGAGGAGGAAAAGGGGAAGGATATTGAGACAAAAATGGAGAGTGAGAAGGATGAGAACATTGGTGAAGAGGAAGAAGGGGTTAACTTTGAAAACCCTTACTCTAACCCTATAGGCTCGGATAGTAGGAATGTCGCCTTGAATTCTAAGGAGGAAGACAACCCTAATTCTATGGGCACTAAGCAGGGTAGGGATTCAATGAATACTATTTTGAATACTACCCGTAACTGTACACTGGAATCCTTCAACTTCCAGAAATGGGTTATTGACAACATTACTAGCATTCAGAGGAAATAGAGGGACTTGGAAAATAAGATAAACAATTTGATTAAGGAAACAAATTTGAGGAAAAAGAATGAGGAGACGGAAACCAGTGAAGCTGAGGAGGAAATCGAGATGGAGGACTCACTGGAAAAAGACCTTATTAAAGGGGATTTGAAACATCTAGAGGATGTTATCAGAATTGTGAAAGAACGGGCTGAGGAGGATAAGGACAATATCAATACCCGAGTTGCTCAAACTGAGAAGGCTCTGAAAAGCTTCATGAACCACAGTCTTGAGGTCCTAAGAGTTTCATCACATAATATGAATGCCTTGGTGGATCACTTAGAGAGGAAAAATTAGGATAAGAACTTGCTAATCATTGAAGATGTACCGACCTCCAGCTCCACCCATCAAATTTATAGGCGAAGGACTAGATAGAACACCACTGAGATGGAGACCAAATGAAAGACATCTAGCTAAAATAGGAGAGCAATGATCTGAGGGAAGCGGCCAAGGTGATGATGCTATTGGTTCAAAATGTTGAGGAGTCTATAAAAGTGTTCAATTGATATGTAATGTTGGGTTTTGGATGCCAATTTCTTGTTGGCTCCTTGCTGTCTTTTTGTCCTAGCTGCTAGTTTTTGTGCTGGTCTTTTGCAGCTGTTTTGTCTTGTTTCTTTCATGCTCATATTTCATATTGTAAGTGGGTTTTGGGTCCCTTAAAAACTATTTTTTCTTAATCAAAAACTAAAATTCCTTCAACAGATATAACATGACCTAAGTAATGCACCTTTTCGTGAAAGAAAGCATAATTAGAAAATATCCCATAAAGCTTACAATCTCTCAACCATTGCAAAACTATCCTTAGGTGCTTCTTATGTTCTTCTTCATTCTTAGAATAGATCAAAATGTCATCAATGAATATTAAAACAAAATCATCCAAGTATTTTCTAAAAATACTATTCATGAGGTTCATGAATGTTGTTGGGGCATTGGTTAAACCAAATGGTATGACTGTGAATTCATAGTGCCCATACCGTGTTTGGAATGTAGTCTTAGGAATATCCCCATCTTTAATCCTTAACTGGTGATATCCTGATCGAAGATCAATCTTGGATAATACCATTGCACCTTTCATTTGGTCAAACAATTCATCTATCCTTAGCAAAGGATATCTATTTTTGATAGTCACTTTATTCAACATCCTATAATCAATGCATAACCTTAAAGTACCATCTTTCTTCTTTATGAATATCACCGGTGCACCCCATGGGGATACACTTGGTCTAATAAATCCTTGCCTAAGCAATTCTTGCAATTGAGCCTTAAGCTCATACAGTTATGTTGTTATCATTCTATATGGAGCCTTAGATTGCGGCTCCATTCCTGGTATAAGTTCTATAGAAAAAATTAAACTCTCTCTTAGGTGGTAACTTGGTAAGGTCTTCTAGAAAAACATCCAGGAACTCTGCAAGGATAGGATAATCCTTAGGAATTTTCTCAACATTATCCAAATCATTTACCATGACAACAATTATGGAACATCCTTTTCTTTGGGCCTTCTTGAGTTTCATTGCTGAAATGTGTCTCAATTCAAGAGGCTTTTGAGACCCAAGAATTTCAACTGAATTCCCACAATCATCAATACAATTGATGACCTTATCCTCGTAGTTTACTATGGCTTTATGCTCAGTTATCCAGTTGATACCTAAGATCACATCATATGATCCTAATGGTGCCACATAAAGGTTAACCTGGGTTTGGAAACTGGAAAGTTCTAGTTCACTACAAAATAGACAAGTATCTACCCTCTGTTCTGCTCGATTTCCATATTGGACCATCCATGCATTTGAAATATAACTAGGTCTAACAGATATTCTAGAAACTACTTTAGGATCAATAAAGTATTCAGTAGCTCTTGTATCTATTAAAATAGAAACTGATTGCCCAAAAAGCTTAGCCATCATTTGAATAGGTGAGGCTTGGAAATCGGCTTGACGGTTGTCAACTGCAGCGTGAATTTGGTGTTGAGAGGCTCCTTGCTGATTTTATCCTCTTTGTACGGGGGTATGTTGTGGACAATTGGAGGCATAATGACTTCCTCCACAGTTGTAACACCCGTCCCTAGGTCCAGAATTGCCACCTGACCTACCTCTATCCAAGTTCTATCGGGCATTGAAGTTGGTGTTACTATTTGCTCTCTTGTTACCATCCTGATTCACTCTTCCTCTTTCCTGAGTGTTGGGTCCCCTCTTTAGATTACTTATTTGTTGATCGTTTCCATTGTTGTTCCTTTGGAAATTGCTATTTCCAAAATTTGGTATGTTATTCACATTTTTACGAAAGTTCCCCAACTGCTGCAACTTCTACTCTTGCTTGGTTGCTTTCTCAAATACCTCTTCCATAGTCAGTGGATTATGAATATCCACTTCTTCTCCTATATGAGTTCTCAAACCTAAGATGAACTTTCGGATGTGAAATGGCTCATCCATCTGATATTGCGAAACATACTTAAGGAGGTTGGTAAACTTCTCCCAGTATTGAGTTACCGACATGCCACCTTGTGTTAGGTTCTGAAATTCAATCATCTTCTTATCAAAGAATAACTAAGGAAGCCACCTCTTCCTAAAGGATTGGAAGAATAATTCCCAAGTGATATCGCTAGGTTGCAACTTCCTTTCAAACTTTTCATTATCCCACCAAGTAGCAGCTTCGGCAGAAAGCTGGTAAGCAGCCCAAACTACCTTGGTTTCATTGGACATGTTGCGGAGACCAAAATAATTTTCCATTTCTATCACCCATGCCTCTGCACCATCACCAATAGTTTTTCCATCAAACTTTGGTGGGGCTATTATTTTCAATTCGTTAGCCATCATTTTTTCAATCCTTGCTTGGTTATCGGGATGTTCTTCAACCCTTGGAGCTTCATGTCGGACTTCTCCAACCCTTCGAACCTCATACTCGAGTCCATTCATTTTGGCACTCTGTTGGTTTAGTAAATCAAGAATTTGGTCCAGTCTTTCATTTCCATTACTAGAGCCAGCCCTTGTGGTCCTTGAGCCCATTGTTATTCAATAATTTCTGCATCAGGGAAATGTTAATATTTCTTAGCAAAAAAGAACAATATTTACAAAGTTATGTTTAATCAATACTTCTTAAAATCTACCCTTACAATGTAGCTATAGAGATTACTATCCATATTTACTACTAGAAGGAAACAATATTATAATAAAACATAGATAATTTGCAAATATATTTCATCCAAGTTTATAATATAAACTAAGGTTCAAAATACATATTTATCATTATAGGAATCATATAAAAACATAACATTCAACTCAAATTTATTATAGAAAGAAAGATATCTTTATTTATTGATAATAAAAGTGTTATTACATAATACATCACTTTTCTAGCGGAGTCATGGGAGTATATCCTTCAGACTCACTAGAACTTAGGGGGGTATAATCTTCAGACTCATCATCACTGAGTTGGGTATATCCCTCAGATTCACTATCACCTAGTGGAGAATATTCCTTTGACTCATCGGAGCTAATCACAATTGGCCTACTCCTATCTCAACACTTTCTTTCTCTTCAGAAACTAGTTTCACTACGGGAGGAACATTTTCCTCCTCACTAATCCATCCTCCACTTGGATGGTTATCCATAACAAGAATGACATGAGATATAGGATCCTTCTTGACCCTCAGATAGTGAGCATACCCAGCTACTGACTTACGAGTCGTCTGTTTTGTTCGCACCATCTCTGTAAGTTTCAACACAAAACTATTATTCTCCAAACTCAACGTGCGAAGTGACTCATAGGTCCTATTGTTATACAACCTATGACTCTGATACGAAATTCTAAAGATGTAAATTAATCTATAAGACATAATCTACTCTTTAATCATAAATAAACTCATAGGTCAATTAAGAAGTCTATTTCATACATAATATAAAACAAGTTTAATATATTGATAAAACCATCATAGATATCAAAGAGTTAAATAAAATTTTCATATACAATGGAAGGTACAAGTTTCTCATTACATATCATTATACCATACTCAGGCTTTCTAATTGCCTTAAGTATTATACAAACATAAATAAAGTGAGATACATTCATCGATCTCTAATATGAGTCACTTCCTTTCTTTGCATCGAATGAAGACGAGAACAAGATTTAGGCGCTTTTTCCATCCAACATTGAAGCTTACGCTTCTTCGGAATTCTTCATCAATCAAGAATACCTGACCCTGCACAAATTATTTTAACCAAAGAATTCGAAAGACAAGAGGGAATCTGGTGCATGCCTAGATGATACAAGCTTTTTCATTTTTCTAATTCTTTTAAGAAACAAGCATTATCATGCAAGGATATGGTAGAGAGCATAAAATAAAGAATTCCATGTATTTGTATGGATAATTCAATTCATTACTCAACTGAGTATAATGTCATGCATAGCAAAAATAAATAGTTGGAAAAAGCAACTATTCTCTCCAAGATTTCATATTCGGCACCCATCCCGGAAGGTAACTTTCTAAACACAAGCCTATCTATAGCTTGGTTCCCACAAACAAGAATACAATTTAAGAATACAATCTTTTGACTAATTGATATAACATCTTCCCTATCACTTTCATAAAATAAACACTATTTTATTATAATGAAAACAATCTTTCACAATTTGAAAGGCAAATATAATTTCATCAAAAATATTTGAATAAATACAAAGTAAGAAGAAGGTGTAATGCAAGTCTGATTTTCTTTCATATAAATGAGTAAAGTTTGAGTACACATTCTTTAATTGAAAATCTATCCTAACCCATTGACAATATTCGTTATTTTTAAACCATAAAATTGCATATCTTAACTATTTCAATATATATTCCACCTAATGATTTCTTTCTTTATCTATTCAAGGAATAATAAAACATATTCAATAAAACAAACAAAACATGGAATATCGTCAATGAAATTTTATGCTACAACCATAACTTTAATTCACTAACTTTCCTTATTGCAAAATAACCAAAATGAAATAAAATTCCTACCTACTTACGCTTGAAACTGGTTTGGAATGAACTCTGTCGTTCCTCCTCTAAATGGGTCTACGTCTTCCTTGATGGCTCAAAAGTTATCTCACTGATCTTCTATTCTCCTTCTATCTCTACTCTAAAACAACTCTCTCTCTCTCTCTGTAATTCTAACTTAATATCTTTCTATCTACTCCTCTGCTATTTTCTATCTTTTTCTCCTCCCCTACCTATCGAACCTATGCTTGTATTTATTCTATATTTCCCTATGATACCTGCTACATCTAAGGCTCGATTATTGTTATCAATTTGAAGTTTTTTCTGCATTTTGATAGGTCTAAAGCTTAACTATTCCATGTCTAATCATTTCCAAGAGTTTGTTTTAATTCACCAATCTAACTACCTCTAATCTAACTGCCTTGTCGACACACCTACGGAGAAGTGGAAGGCTAAGTATGATCTTTTACAGTGATCGACCTCAGATAGTGGAGAGATCGTTGGTCTTCTCCTCCATCCTTGTGGAGTCTGCAGTTTTCTAAAGTCTGCAATTCTAATCTCCATGGCACCATGTGCTTGTTAACTCCTTCCTCTCACGGGTTACAAGCCATAGATCGTGGAACTATTTCACGGCTATCATCGTGGAAACTAGGAGTCGACTACTATCATAGTGGGATAAGGGATTAGTCTGCGGGGTTATTTAGCCATGACACTACGTGCCACATTGCCTTCCTCCCCCTTAAAGGTTGTGAGCCACCATGTTGGAGGAGTTGACTCCAGATCAACTATCGACTTCTAATAGTCGATAACCATTCCGCCACCTTTTTGCATTATAATGTTAAATTAAATAAACAATATTATATTTAATGATATATACATTACATTCAATTTATTAGATGTTAAATAGAAATAAATAAAACCTAATTAAAACATTTAGGATATAAAAATAAATATGATAATATATATACATGCGTAATTATAAACCTATCATTTTGAATTGAAAAGATTATTTTAATCACTTTCAAATATAACATAACTTATAAACAATCATCAAATTTTATGCATACGAACTCCATACAATTACTTAATCGACGAGACCTTAATACTCATTTTCCAATGAACAAAATAATAATCAACTTCATACCATTGAAATCATGTTGACATAAAGTTTTGATTCTAAATCAGATTTAATAAAAATGTTAACTCGCTAATTAATTAACCCTAATTTTTCAACTATTGGACATTTTCAAATATTCAAGCAACGTAACGACTTATTTTTACTCAAATCATTTCAATTTAAAAATAAGCATCGACGAAGTCACAATTCAAACAATGATGCATTGATGAAGTCATATTTGCACAAATAATTTTTCTAATGTGGTGTGTGATATTCCCCTAGTCTACCAAAGTCATAAGCTAAAAAAAAATCTACAAGAGTCATGTTCTCACCTTCAACTTCGTTCACCTCTCCTTGCATCACTTGCACTCAATAATTCATCAGCATTGACAATCCCCAATTAAGATAATACTAGATATCGAATTACATATTGCATGAGTAAAATGCATACATCATTTCCTATTATTTGTATACAACTGAATTATCATCAAAATGAATGCTCATATCTGTTTCAATTTCAATTCATAAATAAAAACCTACTTTTTATCTCTTAATAACATATTATAAAAAATATGGTTTATGACACTCAGCAAGTTCCTTGGAAAGAGCATCATTGGTCTTCATCAAGGTTTCATTTTGAGAGATAGTTGCATTCAGTTCAGCTTGCATTTCTTCTTTCTCTTCTTTATCCTCCTACAGATAGGCGGTAATGGTACTGATTTCTTTCTTTAATTTAGAGATTGCATGCTCCTTGTCTTTTACCAAATCTTCAACTTTTCTTCTGGTTTCCAGTTCCCGACTCATCCTGATAGTCAGTCCTTCTAACTCCCTCTTTAGGTTAGTTCTGGATTCATTTAATTTCTTTACTTCTCCAACTAGAGCATCCATGTTTGCTTCATTAGAAGAGTTTTTTTCAGTTAGTTCCATAAACTGCTCAACAAGCTCTCTTCTCTTGGCTAAAGAGGTTTTGAACTTGATCTTGAGTTCATCATAGGCTTTTTCAGATTCTACCAGACAGTGAGTGAGTTCCCTCATGCTGTATTCCCCCATATCTCCTTTCAGTTGGTTAGAATTATGGAAAGGTTGGCTCTGATACCAATTGATGAATACTAAGAGGGGGGGTGAATTAGTATACGTAATAACTTCAGTAAACACTTAAACCGTTTAACTACTAACCAGTGAAGCAGGTTAAACAATAACTTGATTAGAACAAAAACAAGCCAGATAGCAAATAAAGCATTCACCTATAAAACTGCAATCACCATAACACAAGATGTTTTTGATGTGGAAACCCAAATGGGAAAAACCATGGTGAGTAAAACTCACAAGTCAACTATCTGTAGAATAGTAACTAGACCGATTAAGGTCTTACAATGTTCTTCACCAGAATAGATCTTGTTAGGAATCTAGATCTGTGTTAGGAGATAAGTCGTGGTAAACACTACCTTGTTACAGGATTTGAAATTCGCCACTATGAATCACCTTGTTAGAGGTTTTACAAAAAGCTTATCTGGGCCTACCCGGTTAAGGGTTTCAAACTTGTCAAAGATATTAGTAATCAACAAGTGAATGATCTAGATAGTAGCACAAAATGCTTGATTAGATCCTTGACAATTCCTTGTTAATGCATTCAAGCGTTACTTTAGTCTTCTTATGTTTTGCACTCTCAATCTCAGTCACGAGATACCTTTTCTCGATCAGACCTAATCTTTTTACAAAATATTCGCACATAACAACTTCTCTTCTATATTTAAAACCCTAGACTTGATGTCCTTATATAGGAACTTGATTTCATGTCGCTCCAATAAGATTAGACTACTATTTCCTAGGTACAATGCATCTAGACGCATTTGGTAACACGACACAAAATATCACCATAGTGTCGGTGGATGATAACTCATCACACATTACATGTATACCGGTTAACTACATATACTGATCACTAGTTAACAAGTGAATATTGGAAAACTAGAATATAGTTGTTCTGATCAAAAGATTAACTGTCGCTCGGGGTCTTCGTTCAGCTTGAGATCTCCATACCACTTGGGATCTTCGGTCATACTAAGACTGGTAAGCATTTTCTGCACAACACCGATAGTCTCCAACAAACAAAGACTATACAATACCAGTTAGAACAACTACCAGTTGAGAATAATACATTCATCAAATAAGTGTGTGTCCATCAATGACAATCACAACTAAACATCATCAAAATACCAACAGGTAGATGTTGGCTTGTTTATACTATTTTTGGTCAAGGCATTTTTTGGATAATGTTGTGATCCAAACATCATATTATTGTGTAAAACATTTGTGCTTGGCTGACATATTATCTTGGTATATGCACTTATCGGTACTTATAGATATAGAAGATGTGTGTATGGTATGGAATCAAGTGTGTGAAGAGTATGAGATAGAAGAAAGCAGAGTGTGTATGATATAGAAGAGTAAGAGGTATGTGAGTGACAAAGTAGTGAACAATAGAGCAATTGCAGTAAGAGAAGAAATGTGTGAGTGAAGGAGTATATAGAAAAGTTAGAGTGTGGATAGTGTTGCAGAAATCCTTTACTAAATTTTTGATAAGTGATTGGTTTAGTAGAGTAGTGTAGTAATCCCTTACCAGACTTATTGCAGGTGATTATGGACAGTGGTATAGTGATCCTTTACTGAATCAGCTATGAGTTTTGTGAGTTATTATCTAAGTTTAATCTGGAACTGACCCCATGCCATGGGGACTTCACTTATTGAACCTAGCTTATATCACATGCATTCATGGCATACTGAAGAAACCCCTATTTCTAAAAATATTGCCCTAAACACCTTTTTTTGTCACACCCTCCCAATACACAACTTGAATTAAAAGCCCCCTTATTTTCACTAGATATTGTATTTTTCATAGCCCAAATTAAAATCCCTCCTAATTTCACCAATAGGCATTATTATGTACCCTCATTTTTGAGATTAAAAAAACCCCCAATATGAACCCACATGATATAATATTTATTTCCTAGCTAGTGAAGTCCCTGTGCCCCATGCATTAGGAGATGCAATTTTCCTTAGTTCAATATATTTTTATCGTAGTGAGAATTCTAGAAGTGAGCCACTCCTTTTGTAAACACCATATAACTAGCTATATTATCTTTAGAGCTAACACTCTATGGTTTTTCACATTTGGGTTTTCCATGTATAAAATCTAGTGTTCAATTTGTGGTTGTGTTGTTTCTTTTATTATGCATTTTCTATTTCATATTGTTGAGATTAATTGAATTGATATACTAGTAAAAGTTTTAGATATTGTGGGAATATTGATTCACCCCTCGTCTTGGTGTTTTGATCCATTCAACTAATTCAACAACTTTTACAAGAGCTTTGGTCCCTTGCTTGAAAGCTTAACCGCTTGAGGGAGATCCTTCTTGGTTGAATCATGGCACCGATGAGTACGACCAAATAATATCAATTGAACGAGGAATTACAAATAACTCTTGAAGATATATAAAGTATTGAGTCCAAGAATGAGGAATTGAAAGATAATGTGAAGGTAGCGAATGAATGTGTGCAGTCGCTGAGAGAACAAATCAAGAAGTTCAAGTTGAGACATAAGGAAGTTAACAATCAATTGAAGCAAACAAATAAAACTGCTAAAGAATTGATATAGGAGATTTAAGAGAAAAACAAGATAGAGGAAACCCTAAAAGAATCAATCAAACTGAAGACCAGAGAATGTGAGAAGTTAGAACAAGAAGTGAAAAAGCTGAAGGTAGAAAGTAAAGTTCTTGAAAGTAGTAAATTGCTGGAAGATTTGATCAACATTCAGAAAGATCATTTAGAAAAGACTGGACTTGGATTTCAGAATGGTGAATGTTCAAATCATAATGACAAAGACAAAGGGAAAGAGGCTAAGGCAGAAGCAAAGAAGAAATTAGAAGATGCAACCAAAACTCAGAATCAAAGAACTAATGCAAGGAGACTATCAATTCATCAACTAAATGCACAAAGGTACCCATCATTTAATGGTTATTGTTTTCAATTAAATAAATTTGGTCAAAAGACTATCAGTCATAGAAGTATTAAGTGTTACAATTGCAAGACGTTTCGTCATAAATAAAATTACTATAGAAATCATGCTATAAGTCAGAATCATAATCCGGTTGGAGTCAATAAGGTGAATAATAACTTTCATGGATATTGTCATCTAAGTAATAATTATGGTCACAAAGCTAACAAGTGCAGATCTAGAACACATTTAGTGAATTTTGTGTAGAGGAAAATCAATTATTACAAGTGCAAGCAATCTAGAAGTTATGCTTATCAATGTAGAAATAAAGGTGGCATGGAAAACTCAACAGAGAAGGATATGATGAAGGGTAGTGAATTAAAGAAAATGGAAGTGAATAATGGAAGCGAGCCTATATATTGGAATCCAGTGCATGAACCTCTTCCTCCGGTAACAGAGCTTATTGCTTTGGCTCAAGGGGAGTTATTAAGACAAATCTTTTGATCCCCTCTTTTGAATTTCTTCATATCATCAATTTGGCATTATAGTGTTAGGTGTGCAATCTGGCAATTGAATCTGTTTGTTGACATCATTGACAAGACACTTTTTGACGAGAAAACCCTGAAAGAGATTTTTGCAAGATAAGTATCAATGTTTGAGATTATTTCTTTATCATGCAAATAGAAGTGCTTGAAGAGGTTGTGTGCAGTTGAAGAGAAAAGTGTGGAGAAGTAGAGCTAATAGTCATGGAAGCTAAAATGATCGTCGAAGAATCAAGCAGTGAAGATTTTCAGATTTTAGAGAAGGTATGGCTAGATGAGTTTAACCCTAAAAAGACTAGAAAGGTGGGAAAGAGCTTGAGTGATGTAGATTTGTAGCAGATTAAGGAATTTGAGCATAAAGGATTGAATCTATGGACTGAGTTTCCCTAGTTTGACAATGAGGAGGTGATCGGAGTAATTCTAAGTCATGTGTAGAATGATTGTTTCATGTTGGATAAACCCTATCCAATCACGAATGAGATTATTTTGATTGTTATTGGTTTATGAAATAGTGGATCTATACTGATAAGAAATCTATAAAGAATAAGGAAGTTAAAACCCTATCCAGTATGACAGGTGATCAGAGAGCATTGTTGATTGAAAAAATTATCAATCCCATTGTAAGGTATGTTGCGTATGGTATTTCTTACAAGATTTATTTCAAAAATAGGGAAGGTTCTACTTTGGCTACTACTGTATATATGTCCCATAAACCATTTATGGAAGAAAAAGTATTTTATTTGGGTGAATTATTAAAGAATCTATTGCTATAAAGCATCAAGATGATAAAAAAGAAAGGTTATCCCTTCTAGTTTGGATCTTTGCTTGTCTTTTTAGCTATGTATTGCCTGGGATCCCTTCTAGCTAATGAGAATATGATATGGGAATTTGGAGTCCTATTTGCTAGGAAAATCTTTTGATATTTGATTGGATTGGATAAGAGAGAAGATGTATGAAAATGCTTACTCCAAATCAATTATGGATACTTGGTGTATGGGATCAGTATCCCCTACTACTGATTCAACTAAGGAGGGATCTTCCTCCAAAAAGAGAAAAAGGAAGGAAATTATGCCTATCAGTGCTTTGGAACCTAAGAAGTGAAAGATGGATCAAAAGGAGAAAGACATTGTTGTGATCAAAGATCCAAAATTTCTTGTGGATAAGGGAGAAGTGGTTATTACAGAGCAGAAAGAAAAAGTTATTGAATATGATGATGATGAGTCTGATTTTCTAAAAATTATTAGTAGAGGAGATGGAATAAAGAAGATTGATGAGATTGTTGGCATTGTGTTGTCATTGATGTCAATTGGTATAGCATAAAGCAGGACAACTAGTATGGGAGAATAGTTGATATGTTGTTAGTGCTATCAATCGGTAGTGTGGATAGTGAACTCACTAGGTACACATGTTGCAGTCTCCGGTTTACATATTAGTATTGGGAAGAAGTAACCGGTTTGTGAGTATGCATGATGATGTTGAACATGCATGGTAGAGAAGTGACTGGTGAGTGATGAGAACTGGAAAGCATGTGACCGGTAGATCTCACTGCAGTATGATCTAATGAAGGGTTAGCAATACAATTGATATGCTAGTATAAGGTCAACTAGAAGGACTCTCATCAAGAAAGAGAAAGTGTTGACAAAGTGTGCGTTGCTTCAGTGAGCAAAGATGACATATGGAAAAGGTACTGGGACATATGTCAAATTGGAGATGTATCCTCTTCAGTGAAGTCACATCATTACTAGCAAGTGACATAGATCTTCCTCCACTGATGTTTAGCAGTTGAAGTGCAGTTGTATATTCCTCCCCTCCGGTAAATGGTAACACCTTTCTTATACTAGAGCATACATGACATACATCATGACTCTCTAGGATAAGTTAGTCAGAGTAACCAAGGCAAGTGATTGGATGCATATAATGGATGACTAAAGTGAAAGATGAGGATACCTCCTAAGGTTGAGATTAGAGATGTGCACAGGATTAACATGTGAAGACTGTTGGCATTTTGCATATAGATTTCATTAATAATATGTTGTCATTGATGTCAATTGTATCGGTATAATGGTATTCATGATATTATTGATTTTATTGTTGTTATTGCTTTTGTCTTATAACTGGTGTGTTAAACTTTGTGGAAGATGTTATAAATCGGTATTTGTTAAGTTTGTGAGTTGAATCGGTAAGCTGGTGTAAAGGGTTAAACCTTTCTATGTAATGTAACTGGTAAACCCTACCTGTTGATAAACCCTAATCGATAAGTTTGTTGGTTTATTATTTGGTGAGCAAAAATGATGGAGACATGTGTGATCATTGTACGAGGATAAGATCAAAGTGATTTGGCGTGTTTGTTTGATTTCTTGGGAAGGAGCAAAGTGGATTCCATCTAATGCATAGCACGTGATGAGTTACACAATCTGATGAAACAAAGATCATCGAGTGGTTGGAATTTCTTGAAGAATGTGAAGAGATTGTTATGATTTCTAATGGTCAAGATTGTACCGACTTGTTTGTAATCTCGATGATGAGAATTAGGTTTTTGTTGTGTTACCGACCTAATTGTTTTGTATTTAAGGTCGATGAAGTTGATTGTAAAAGTTGGTAAGATTGGCAGAAACTTGTGAGTGTACAGTTGCCTAACTGGTGAATGGATTTGTACTTTGATTAAAGGTAGATTGAAGCTTAAAAGGATTTGATCAACCAAATGTAATGCTATTCAGACAGATCATCAAAACCTGATGTTTTCTAACAATTATATAAGAAGTGAAATCCCTTAATTGGGTACGCTCTAACAATCTTAGTTACTCATTAAATCCTCTAACAAGGTGGTCCATTAACTTGGATTCTTAAATCCTCTAGTAAGGTTACTCCTAACAGGGTATTGTGCTTTTCATCAAGGACTATTTGTAAATCCCTTAACTGGGTGATTCCTAAATAGGAATTAGTTCTTAACATGACTTATTGTAAAACTTTATCAGGCTTGGCTCCTAATAGGGTGAACTTCAGAAGAGTTCAGATAGCTATCTTTGTGAGTCCCATCTCACTGTGGTTTTTACCTATTTGGGTTTTCCACATATAAACATTTGTGTCAAGTGGTGAATGCTTTTGTGGTTGTGATCTTATATGTTGATTATATTAATTTTTGATAAGGCATGATAACTAGAAGTATTTGAGAGATGAATATGTTGAGATATGTTTAAGCATTGTTGATGTTCATAAAGATTGAATTTGTTTACTGTTAAGTTGTCAGAACAGTCAAACCAGTTGATGTCAATTATTCTTGTTAATATTGATCTTAACTGTGATAATTTTACTTTGTATGATTGAATTTGAGTTTGGGAACTTTGTATAAGTTTTTCAGTATATTGATTCACCCCCCCCCCTCTTAGTTTTCTACCAGATACTTATTCTTTCATCATACCATCAATTGGTATTTGAGCATCTCAGGTCCTCTTTAGTCTGAAAGCCTAAAAATTTGAGGAAAAGATCTTGTAGATCATGATGAAGAAAGAAGGTCCAAAGTTCAACAAAGATAACTATAGAATATGGAGCGACTTAATGAAGATTTACATTAAGAGTCTTGGTAGTTAGTATTGGGATCATATAGAAACTAAGTATATTACACCTACTAGAACCCTAACTGATGATCAGAAGAAAGAACAACAAGAAAATCATCAAGTATTAGAGGATATTATCAGTTCCCTATCTGATGTTGAATATGTAGATGTTCGTGGTCTTGAAACTACATATGAAGTATGGAAAAAACTTGAAGATATTTATAGTGGTGATGAACATGTTGCTAGGTCCTAGAGACAACTAAGAGGGGTGGGGGGGTGAATCAGTTGTCTAATAAATTTAAACCAAAAACAACTTAATCAACTTAATGCTTAATATCGGTAAACCAGTCTAATATGTCGGTAGACAGATTTAATAGTTAATTGCAATACCGGTAAGGATTAATGCATGAAACAAAAGGACAAAGTCATCCACAACACATAATACCAATATTTGTACGTGGAAACCCTGTAAGGGAAAAAACCACGGTGGGAAACCTTACTCACAATCAGATGATACCACTGCAGATAGTAAGTGTATACAAATGGGGTCTGCACATGCAGAAACACCAAGTGCCTAGAGCTCACTGCTCAAACGCAAAATGGGAATCACACTGACTACAATTGGATGGTTAAATCCAATAAGAATGTACTGCTAAAAATAGCATCTTCATATGCTGGATTCGGTACCGATGTAGTTCTAATTGTCGTCACAAAAACCCTCCTTCAATCTTCAAATGATGTCTGCATGTATATTTCTACTTATTCTCGCATATATCTTCACACAATCCTTTTTCGCACTCCACAACTGATCTTACAAATAAGATCTTACATTTATACCATAACCTAGGACAAATTTTAGTAGGTCGGCTCTACAAGATGTATTACAATAAAATCATTTTATAAACAAAATAATATCCGATGCAATAACTGATTCAACATGTCAGCTCAATGCATTTACAACAATAATAAGTCATCTCCATAGCGTGTCATTGTGATCTGGAAAAGATAAACCTGTCGGTGTAACCTGGACCTATTTTCCAGTAATAGCAAATATGTAAATACGAATATGCCAATTAACAAAACTCCAAGACAAGGTGTCCACACAATGTCTTCGACATAACCAAGTGTTTTCCATGTCATTCCATATGCCGGTGATCATTATATCCTGTCGGTGTACCAGATACTGGTGACTGTGCATAAGTCACTTGCTTGCCGGTGAATGTTGTTGATTCTCCAAAGTGCCAGAGTTGATAAGTGTTTAGTAGGTTTTGACATCAATGACAAAACCATACCAAAATACCAACAATCTCCCCCTTTGGCATTGATGGCAACACAAGATGGAAAAACCATCAAAGTGCCAAAACAGAACTGCCAAATACCAAAAGCCAACAATTTCCCAAAAGAGATCATAACCAGAAATCAAAATACAGATACAAAGAGTAATAATCTCTCCTAAATAAAAATCTCTCCCCCTGGGAGAAACATGTGTTTTCCTTGTGTTTGTCCTTACCAATCTCTCCCCCTTTGACATCAAATGCCAAAGTTATTACCAAGCCAAGTTCATATACAAAATACCAACCAATTTAGTGTACCAACTACTCCCCCTGAGAAGTAGCTTCCTCATCAAAGCTGAAACTAAAAATTTCTCTATTATTTCTGCCAGTTGATGACAAACATCAACTTCCTAAGTCTCTACCAGTAGAGGCATGACCCCAAGTTGGTCTCTGAGATATTCAAAAGTCTCCTTAGGCAGAGGTTTAGTGAAGATATCTACAATCTGCTCTTTAGTATTCACATAAACCAATTTTATTTCCCTTGCTTCAACATTTTCCCTTAGAAAATTCAGTTTGATAGAAACATGTTTGGTTTTAGAACGTAATACCAGATTCTTCAATATATCAATTACTGCAGTGTTATCACAATAGATAGTAATAGGTTCCTTGCATTTTATCTTTATGTCTTTCAACATTTGTTTAAGCCATAGTACCTGTGTACAGTTAGTTGCTGCTGCAACATATTCTGATTCTGCTATTGATAAAGATGTACAACTTTGTTTCTTACTCAACCAAGAAACTAGTCTGTTTCCAAGAAAGAATGCTCCTCTGGTGGTGCTTTTTCTATCATCCACATCTCCTGCCTAATTTGCATCTGTGTATGCACATAATTCAAAATTTTCATCTCTAGGATACCATAATCCAAGATTTATAGTGCCTTGTAAGTATTGGAAAATACTTTTTACTGCTGATTCATGATTTTCTCTAGGATTATTCTGAAGTCTTGAAATAATACATACTACATTCTAATATCAGGTTTGGTTTGTGTCAAATATAGTAAACCTCCCATCATAGATTTGTATCTAGTTGGATTTACAGGTGTAGATTCATCCCTTAGTGATAGTTTGTCATTTGTAGTCATAGGTGTGCTTACCGGTTTAGAGTTCTCCATCCCAAATTTCTTTAGTAACTCTTTTAAGTACTTGGATTGACTCAAGAATATACCTTTATTAGTATGTGAAATTTGCAATCCTAAAAAGAATTTTATTTCTCCAATCATAGACATTTCAAATTCTTGCTGCATTTTAATAGAAAATTCTTTACATAATCCATCTTCTCCTCCAAAGATTATATCATCAATAAAAACTTCTATATCCAAGATATCATCATTAGTCACTTTATAGTATAAGTTGTTGTCAGCATTACCTTTATAAAAACCAATCTTTAAAAGATACTTATCCAATCTTGCATACCAAGGTCTTGGAGCTTGCTTCAATCCATACAAAGCTTTTCTTAAGCTGCAAACCATATCTTTGTTATCTATCAAAGAGAATCCATCAGGTTGTTCAATGTAAACTTCTTCTTCAAGATCTCCATTCAGAAATGCACATTTAATATCCATTTATTATACTTTGTAGTTCTTATGTGTTGCAAAAGCCAAAAATAATCTAACTGCCTCAATTCTGACTACCGGTGCAAAGGTTTCATTGTAATCAATTCCTTCTTTCTAAGAATATCCCTTACACACTAGTCTTTCTTTATTTCTCATTACCTTACCATCTTCATTAATTTTGTTTCTGAATACCCATTTGGTTCCAATTACATTTTTAACTTTAGGCCGGGGAACTAATGTCCAAGTGTTATTTTTCTCAATTTGCTCCAATTCTTCTTCCATAGCTTTAGTCCAATATTTATCTTCTAATGCCTCATTAATAGATGATGGTTCAATTTGAGAAATAAGACATACCTCTTCATTCACCAATCTTCCTCTTGTCATAGCTCCTTTATACTTCTTTCCAATTATCTGATCTTCAGAATGATTCAGTCTTACATATTGGGGTGTCTTTGTTTGTTGTTGTTCCTCAGTTACTGTGGAATTTTCAGATGATACCGGTGTAACTGGATCTTCATTCTATACTGGTGGATTCAATCTAGGTTCATTTGTCAAAAATTTTGTTGCCAGTTCAGATTCTATATACCTTGAAGTTCCTTTGAATTGTTCATCAATCTTTACATTTGTACTTTCAACAATTTTCTGCACTCTTTTGTTAAAACATCTATATGCCTTTCTCTTAGATGAATAACCAAGAAATATTCCTTCATCACTTCTAGGATCAAATTTGCCAATATACTCATCTCTTCTGATATAACATTTGCTTCAAAATATTCTGAAATATTTAAGAGTAGGAGTAATACCAAACCATAGTTCATGAGGGGTCTTACCGATTTCACCTTTGATGTCAACTTTGTTGAATGTATAGACCGTTGTACTGACTGCCTCTCTCCAATATACATGTGGTAAGTTTGCTTCTGATAACATACTTCTTGCTGCATCCAAGATAGTTCTATTTTTCCTTTCAACAACTCCATTCTGTTGTGGTGTCTGAGGTGCTGATAGTTGTCTTCTGATTCCATTTACTTCATAGAATGTATTAAATTCCGTAGATGTAAATTCTCCTCCTTGATCTGATCTTAGACATTTGATTTTCTTACCAGTTTCATTTTGTACCATTGCTTTGAATAGTTTGAACTTTCCAAGTGCTTCTGATTTTTCTCTGAGAAAAGTAACACAACACATTCTAGAATAGTCATCAATGATTAGCATGAAATATCTATCACCTTGTAAGCTTTTAGTTCTAGCTGGACCACATAAATTAGTATGAATTAAATCAAGAGCATTATTGGATTTTTATGGAATACTTTTGAAACTAGCTCTAACTTGTTTTCCAAATTGACATTCCTTACATACTGTATTGTGAGGTTTGACAAATTTAGGTAAATCTCTAACTGCCTTAATAGTACTGATTTTCACCATGCAATCAAAGTTTACATGACAGAGTCTCTTATGCCATAGCCAACTTTCATCAATATGTGCAATTAAGCATGTCTTTTCACTATTATTCAAATGAAAGATATTACCTCTAGTTTGATTACAGATTGCAATTTCCAAACTAGTTCTATTCATGATTTTGCATTTTCCATTTTTGAATTGTAACTTAAATCCTTTCTCAACTAATTGACCAACACTCAGAAGATTATGCTTTAATCCTTCAACATAGTAAACATTGTCAGTATTATGCTTACCATCAAGAGATATTGTACCCTTACCTTTGATCAAACAAGCTTTATCATCTCCAAATCTTACTAAGCCTCCATTATATTCTTGAAAGTTCAAGAATTTACCTTTATCTCCTGTCATATGATGTGAGCATCCTGAATCAATGATCCACTCATCCTTTACTTCAACTTTATCTGCCAAGCCCTGTTCTACCGGTTGAGCAGTAGGTGTCGATTGATCTTCTGTTATAGCAACAAAAACCCATCCATTATCTACCGGATCCTCATCAGAATCATCAGTCACACCTTCATCAGCAATGTAACAAGATTTGTCTTTATTCTTCTTAAATCTGTATCTTTGATATTCAGGATTAGGCTTGTATGTTCTTCTAGCTTCTTCTCTTAGTCTAGCATGTCTATCAGGGCATCTTGAAGCCATATGACCAATCTTATTGCAGTTAAAACATTTAAAGGGTGCTTAACCTTCATACTTACTTCCAACTGGACCTTTAGGCATTTTCCTCGCAAATAGTGCTTCAAGTTCTTCAAGTTCTTCATTTTCTTTCCTGCTTTCTTCAAGTTCTCTTGCATAAAATGCTTTCCAACCTGATTTATCAAATGATAGTGTAGATGATGTTGATGCTTTAAAAGCTAAATCTATCTTTATAGTAACAACAGGACCAAATTCCTCAATTTAAAAAGCTAAAAGTTTTCCAATCAATGTATCCCCATTTACTAATGTATTAGGCATTGTTCTTAACTCATTTATAGCAGTAACCTTCATTTTATATGTCGGTGGCAATCCTCTTAAAACTTTTGAAATAATTTCATCCTCACTTAAGGTTCCTCCACAACATTTAATACCCAAAAGAATCTCAATTACTCTTTCCATAAAAGCAGAAATCCTTTCATCTTCTTCCATTTTCAGATGTTCATACTTGACCTGGAAGCTTTCAAGTTTTGCATTTTTGACTGTGGAATCTCCTTCATTCGGTGTTTCCAAATGATCCCAAATAGCTTTAGCAGTGGACCTATCTAATAATCCCATGATTTGCTAATCTGGTAATGCACTCAAAAGTGCTTCTCTTACTTTGCAATCATTTTCTTCATCTTTTCCCAAGGTAGGTGGATTAGGCTGACCAGGAGTAGGAGCAGTATAACCATTCTTTCTAACATCCCAGATATCCTTTCCAATGCAATTTAGATGTGTCTCCATTCTGATCTTCCATATGCCATAGTTGGTTCCATCAAGTTTAGGACTGTCCATCCTAAAATAGTTAGTAGACATTGGATCTCCTCAAGCTGTTAAACTTCTGCAAAAGAGGACTAGGCTTTGATACCAATTGTTAGGTCCCAGAGACAACTGAGAGGGGGGGGGAGGTGAATCAGTTTTCTAATAAATTTAAACCAAAAACAACTTAATCAACTTAATGCTTAATACCAGTAAACCAGTCTAATATGTTGGTAGATAATTTTAACAGTTAATTGCAATACTGGTAAGGATTAATGCATGAAACAAAAGGAAAAAGTCATCCACAACACATAACACCAATATTTGTACGTGGAAACCCTATAAGGGAAAAAACCACGGTGGGAAACCTTACTCACAATCAGATGATACCACTATAGATAGTAAGTGTATACAAATGGGGTCTGCACATGTAGAAACACCAAGTGCCTAGAGCTCACTGCTCAAACGCAAAATGGGAATCACACTGACTACAATTGGATGGTTAAATCCAATAAGAATGTACTGCTAAAAATAGCATCTTCATATGCTAGATTCAGTACCGGTGTAGTTTTGATTGTCTTCACAAAAACCCTCCTTCAATCTTCAAATGATGTCTGCATGTATAGTTCTTCTTATTCTCGCATATATCTTCACACAATCCTTTTTCGCACTCCACAACTGATCTTACAAATAAGATCTTACATTTATACCATAACCTAGGATCAATTTTAGTAGGTCGGCTCTACAAGATGTATTACAATAAAATCATTTTATAAACAAAATAATATCCGATGCAATAACTGATTCAACATGTCAGCTCAATGCATTTACAACAATAATAAGTCATCTCCATAGCATGCCATGCTGATTTGGAAAAGATAAACCTGTTGGTGTAACCTGGACCTATTTATCGGTAATAACAAATATGTAAATACGAATATCCCAATTAATAAATCTCCAAGACAAGGTGTCCACATGATGTCTTCGACATAACCAAGTGTTTTCCATGTCATTCCATGTGTCGGTGATCATTATATCCTTTTGGTGTACCAGATACCAGTGACTGTGCATAAGTCACTTGCTTGCCGGTGAATGTTGTTGATTCTCCAAAGTGCCAAAGTTGATAAGTGTTTAGTAGGTGTTGACGTCAATGACAAAACCATACCAAAATACCAACACATGTCAAGATTTCTAAAGAAGAGAGTCTAAGAGGAAAGTTTGATAATATGAGAATGTATAAAAGGTGGGAATATCCAGCAGTATGGTCAAAGGATAAAAGAGATAGTTGGAGAGAGAAAAAGTATAGGAGGGAAAGTGGAAGATGCCACACTGATCAGTAAGATACTGAGAACCTTGCTACTGGTCTATGCTATCTGAGTTGCAACTATTCAGGAGTTGAATTCCATTGACAAATCTAAGGTATCTCTTGATTCTATTATTGGCAAACTTATTGCTTTTGAACTAAATGGCTATGATGGTAGTGTACAGAGCTCAGAATCTACATCCAGAGCTTCTATCTCTAACTCATATGTGAGAAGAAGTAAAGATGTTGACCATAGCTATGAATCTAGATCTAGAAGAGATGTTGATAATGAAGACAACTTTGTGGAACTTGAAGCATTGTTGGCAAAATGACTTCCTAGAGGCACTAGTAAATATAAAGGTAAGCTACCTTTAAAATGTTTTGCATGTAACAAAATTATTCATATAGCAGCTAATTGCCCTAATGGTAAAAATGAGTATAAGAGAGACAAATTTAAGAAGTATAAGGGTAAAGGCAAGAGAGATTGTCTTGTAGCTATTGACTGTGGTATTACTAATGAAGAATATGATGATGATGCTAGTGAAGATATTGTGTGAGTAGCTATTAAGGAAGAAATATCAGATCAGAAGGCACTAGTATCCAGAATGGATAAATCTGATGATTGGATCATTGATAGTGGTTGTTCACATCGCATGACCGGTGATCAGAGCAAATTTATTTCCCTAAAAGAATTTGATGGCGATGTTGTCAGATTTGGTAATGACTCACCATGTATGGTTAAAGGAAGAGCAGTATTGACGATGTCTATTGGGTTGAAGGTCTAAAGCACAATATTCTGAGTGTGGCATAACTTAATGACAAAGGATACCCACTGGAGTTCAGAAATGGTATGTGCAAAATCTTTGAAAACAAAGGTGAATTGATTGCAACTAGTAAACAAACCAGAGGTAATCTATTTCATCTTAATCCTAAAGTTAGCAACTGTTTGATTGCAAAGATGGATGATAGCTAGCTTTGGCATAGGAGATTTTGTTATATAAATTTTGACAATATTGTTAAAGTAGGCAAGTCTAAGATAGTAAGAGGTCTGCCTCAGCTAGAAAACCCAATTAATGCTCTTTGTAAAGAATGTCAGTTAGGAAAGATGACTTCTTCAAATTTAGGCAAAGTCCTTTTTAGTGGAGTACTTGTTAGATTTTGTTCATATAGATCTATGTGGACCAATAAGAACAAGAAGCATTCAAGGTGATATATATTTCATGATCTTCACTAATGATTGTTCAAGGATGATGTGGGTCACATTCTTGAAGGATAGGCATGAAGCTTTTGGTAAGCCTTAGCTGAGAAAGAGAGTGGCAAAAAGATAAAATGTCTAAGAATAGATCAAGGTGGTGAATTTACTTATGAGGAATTCACTAAGTACTGTGATGAGAATGGTATCAAGTGGCAGCTTTCAGCAAGGACACCGCAATAGAATGGTATAGCAGAGAGAAACAACCAGTTAGTGGTTGAAGCTGCTAAGACAATGTTGATACAAGGAGGTGTGGTGAAAACATTTTAGAGAGAATTTGTAAGTATGGCAGTCTACACTATGAATCGGGTTTTGATGAAAAAAGGTAAGGACAAAACCCCTTATGAATACTAGTATGGGAGATCATCTGATGTTAGCTATTTTAAGATCTTTGGTAGCAAATGTTTTATTAAGGGAGGTGATTACATAAGAAAGTTTGAAGCTAAGAGTGATGAAGGCATATTTCTTGGCTATTCCACCAAGAGTAAGGCCTATAAATGCTTCAACAACTAGACACAAAATTGTTGAGAGTGTTGATGTTCATGTAGATGAATGTCCTGAAGTTGCAGAAGGAACTAGTTCAGACAAAAAGGATGAGGATCCTTGCATTTCTCTTTTGGAACCTGAAACTGTTAAAACAGAAACTGGTAAAGCAAATCCTGATGTACTTGTTCAACTGGAATAAATAAATTCAAAAGAAGATGACAATGAAGAAGCTGAACCTAAAGAGAATGATCATGTTATACCTAGGTATGTGAGACTGAATCACAGTCTTGAACAAATTATTGGGAATAAGGATGTTGGAGTACTAATTAGAAGGAGAATAAGAGATAACTCTTGCATGATCTCCACCTTTGAACCTAGAAGTGATAAGGAGGCATTTGGTGATGATCGTTGGGTTAAAGCTATGGAGGAGGAATTGGATCAAATTGAGAAGAACAACACTTGGACCCTGGTACCTTGACCGGTAAACAAGAATGTTATAGGTACTAAATGGGTGTTCACAAACAAGTTAAATGAAGATGGTGTTGTAGTTCGCAACAAGGCAAGATTAGTATTCAAAGGTTATGGATAAGAAGGAGAAGATTATGGAGAAACTTTTGCACCAGTAGCAAGACTAGAAGGTGTCAGAACATTACTTGCATTTTCAGCTCATAAGAAGTTCAAGGTATACTAGATGGATGTTAAGTCTGCATTTTTGAATGGGATATTGGAAGAAGAGGTTTATATAGAGCATCCTGATGGTTATGCATTGACAGATAAGGAAGACATGGTATTCAAATTGCATAAAGATTTGTATGGATTAAAGAAGGAACCTAGAGCATGGTATGAATAGATTCATACACATCTAATGAAGATAGGCTTTGCTAGAACTAGTGATGACAACAACATTTATCTCAAGTCTGAAGGAGATGAAATACTGGTCAGTGAAATATTTATTGATGACATTATATTTGGAGGAAATAATGACATGAGCAATATTTTTGTAGATGAAATGACGAATGAGTTTGAGATGTCATTAGTAGGGGAAATTTTTTTTTTATAGGCTTACAGATATAGCAAATGAAGAATGGTATTTTCATTACTCAATCCAAGTATGTGAAAGAGGTATTGAAAACTTTTTGTATGAGTGATTGTAAACCAATTGGAACCGCAATGGTTACAGGTTGTAAGTTGTCCAAGGATGATGCATCTAAGTCTGTAGATGAAAAGGAATATAGGTCAATGATTGGCAAATTACACTATGTTCACAGTCGACTGGATATTGTCCATGCAGTTGGTATTGTTACTAGATTTTAGAAGAATCCAAAGGAAGCACATCTGATGGCAACCAAGAGAATTTTTAGATATCTGAAAGGTACTGTTGACTATGAGTTATGGTATCCATATGGTGGAAATTTTGATTTGAAGGTGTACACAGATGCTGATTGGGCAGGAAATGTTGATGACCAGAAGAGTACTACTGGTGGAGAATTCTTTCTAGGAGGAAGACTAGTTTCATGGAGTAGTAAAAAGAAGAGTTATACTTCACAATCTACTGTTGAAGCTGAGTATGTAGTAGCTTACATGAATTGCACACAAGCTATTTGGATGAGGCACATTTTGGAAGGTTTTAAGATGAAAATCTCAGAACCTATAAAGATTATGTGTGATAATACAAGTGCAATAAACATTTCTAAAAATCTTGTTTTGCATGCAAGGACTAAGCACATTGAGTTGAAGTATCACTTCTTGAGGGAAAAAGTTCAATGCAAGATGTTATCTTGGAGCATGTTTCTACCAAGGAGCAGCTTGCAGATATCTTTACCAAATCTTTGTCGAAGACCACTTTTGAGTATCTTAGAAGTGAATTGGGGGTTGTCCCTCTTCATGAAGTTAGTTGAGCATGATGTTGATTGCATCAGTCCTTGAATTACTTGTAAAATCTTACATGGATTGATGAAGAAGTGGATATATTCCATAGGGGGAGCATCAAGTTGTAGTGTGTTGTTGATGCATAGTGAGATAAGAATTACATGTTTTACTTTTAGTTTGGCATTGTTGTCAAAGGGGGAGAAGAATTATGTGTCTGATTAGGGAAACTAGGGGCAGGCTGAAGACAGATAAAGCAAGATGAATACTTGGTAATGTAAACCAGTATTCCTATTCACCAATCACAACAACAATCAAAGGCGTTGATATTTGTATTGCTAGCAGTGCTAAAGGGGGAGATTATTGGCATTTTGCATATAGATTGCATTAATGATATGTTGTCATTGATGTCAATTGTATCGGTATAATGGTATTCATGATATTGCTGACGTTATTGTTGTTATTGCTTTTACCTTGTAACCGGTGTGTTAAACTTTGTGGAAGATGTTGTAAACCAGTATGTTAAGTTTGTGAGTTGAACCGGTAAACTGGTGTAAAGGGTTAAACCTTTGTATGCAATGTAACAGGTAAACCCTACCTATTGATAAACCCTAACCGATCAAGTTTGTTGGTTTATTATCTAGTGAGCGGAAATGATGGAGATATGTGTGATTATTGTATGAGGATAAGAACATATTGATTTGGTACATTTGTTTGATTTCTTGGGAAGGAGTAAAGTGGATTGCATCTAATGCATAGCGCGTGATGAGTTACACAATCTGATGAAGTGGTGATCATGGAGCGGTTGGAACTTTCTTGAAGAATGTGAAGAGATTGTTATGATTTCTAATGATCAAGATTATATCGACTTGTTTGTAATCTTGATGACAAGAATTAGGTTTTCATTGTGTTACCGACCTAATTATTTTGTATTTAAGGTCGATGAAGTTGTTTGTAAAAGTTGTTGGCAAAGTTGGCAAGATTGGCAGAAATCTATGAGTGTGCATTTTCCTAACCAGTGAATGGATATGTACTTTGAGTAAAGAAAATTGAAGCTTAAAAGGATTTGATCAAGAAAATGTAGTGCTATTCGGATCAATCAACAAAACCTATTGTTTTCTGACAGTTACATCAAAAGTGAAATCCCTTAACCGAGTAAGCTCTAAAAAGCTTGGTTACTCATGAAATCCTCTAACAAGGTGGTCCATTAACTTGGATTCTTAAATCCTCTAGCGAGGTTACTCCTAACAGGGTATTGTGCTTTTCATCAAGGCATATTTGTAAATCCCTTAACCGGGTGATTCCTAAATAGGAATTAGTTCTTAACGGGACTTATTGTAAAGATTTAATAGGCTTGGCTCCTAACAAGGTGAACTTCAGAAGAGTTTAGATAGTTATCTTTGTAAGTCCCATCTCACCGTGGTTTTTACCGATTTGGGTTTTTCACGTATAAACATTTGTGTCAAGTGGTGAATTCTTTTGTGGTTGTGATCTTATATATTGATTAGATTACTTTATGATAAAGTATGATAACTAGAAGTATTTGAGAGATGAATATGTTGAGATATTTTTAAGAATTGTTTATGCTCATAAAGATTGAAGTTGTTTACTATTGAGTTGTTAGAATAGTCAAACTGGTTGTTGTCAAGTATTCTTGTGAATATTGATCTTAACTGTGATAAGTTTACTTTGTGTGATTGAATTTGAGTTTGGGAAATTTGTATCATTTTTTCAGTATACTAATTCACCCCCCCACTCAGTATTCTACCAAATACTTATTCTTTCATCATACCATCAAAGACATGATGTTCTACCTGGGCAGATAAGGAAGAGTTAAGATGGTGATTTTTCCTCCTTGACAAACCGGTAGAGAAGAGAACCAGTCAAATAAAGATAAGGCTCTACAATTGTACACATGGAGTTATCGTTATGCAAATGGAAAGTGGTGTTGCCACATATGCATAACAGTTGGAGATGGATGGCATGAAGATATCATGTACATTACTGGTATGAAGGAAGAAACTTGTAAATCAAAAAACAAGGTGGATACCAACATACAACCAAGTGAACAGAGAGACAAAAGTGAAGTACTATCAATCTGATAAATATGCACATGGTGAGTCATCCTAGATAGTTGTTGAGGACCGACTTGAGTGATGATTGAGCTGACAAGATCCACCAACACAAGGAAGGAGAAGGAAAGAAGGTTAATCGGTAGGAAAAGAAGGATTGGTGGTATGATGCACACATCAGTTGTGTTTAATTTGTCGGTGACCAAGTCAGACCAACTTGGTGAGCTAAGGTAGACGTCAAAAAAGGTGCCACGTGGAGTCAAGGTGGTGGACATGCATGCAATAGTTGATGGAGTGTGCACCAACAAGATTGTTACGAAGTTGGTTGACATTAATTGTAGACCTCGTAAATCATGGGAGGTGTTGCATAGTGTGCGGATCGAGGAAGGTCAAATAGAGGTGATCGATGGGATGCATCAATCAATACATAGTGACCAGGTACAAAATGAGGTTGGTGATGCAATCTGTAGAACCATTTATGGTGTTTGATCTTGAGCCTTGACAATGGACTATCCATATTTGCTAAGTTTAGCAAACATGCCTGAGAAGGAAGAAGACATGGTAGATGATGCCTAATTTCTTGAAGGTTGTTCATTCTCATGCAGAATGAGTTCCAATTGGATCTGATTGACCTCATATTCTATGGAAGAAACCCTTGCGTGCCAAAAGTTTGAAATTGCATTTTGGCAGGAAAGCTAAGTAATAAGAATGAAGGAAAAAACATTATTCGAGGATGCTGAATGGTGAAGGAGAGTGATCCTGAATAGAGAAAAGAGGAGATAAGAATGAGAAGAATCAAGGAACTCAATATCTAAAGAAAAGAGCTAGCAGGGAAGGTTAAACTGGTGAGAGGGTTAACAGTGGCTTAACTGACAAGATCAGATAAACCAGAACACTCCAAATTGAGTTGTAGAGGTACTAACTGGCAGTGCTCATGCCAATCGAAAGGTAGTGGAGAGTGAAGCAACTACATGTGTATGGAGAGAAGATCTTGCAATTAGTGAGCAGAGAAAGGATAAACTGGTGAGCAGAGTAACCGGCAATAGGTGTATGTTCTGACTATTCATTCAATGGGAACAAGTAGAACCAGTATCAGTAGTAGCAAGTGAAGGTGAGAAGAGAGACTGAGAACGAGATAGAAAGAAGAGTGGAAATAAATCGGTGAAGAATAGGAGGTGAGAAATTGAGAGGATAAAGTGTATGTATTGGTTACATGATTTGCTTGTAATCAGACTATTACTTTTGTAATTGATTATGTACAAGATAGATCATTGAGTTGGATCTCGGTGCAGGGATTTCTTCTCCTTGGGTTGGTACCCTAAAATCAGGGGTTGTTACTCCTTGGGTTGGTTCCCTAAAGTAGGAGTGATATTTATTGGCTTGGTGCCCTAAATTTTGTAACCGAAGGTTTTCTCTATGAGGTTGGATTGAAACTTAGTAGACTCCAACAACATTTCTCACTGAGGTTTTTCTCATCTTGGGTTTTCCTCATATATACTAGTGTTATGTGATGTGCCATTTGTGTGGTTGAATTGTGTTGTCTGGTTTTATCTTACCTATAGGTTTTCTTGGTTCTTAGGTTGGTAACTGGTAATCTCTCTTGGAGGTAAAATTATTAAGAATTGAGAAATCATTGATTCATGCCCCCCCTCTCAGTGGCATCTTGTGTTCAACAAAGATGTGGCTTACTTATATTGAGCCAGACAAAATTGAGAATGTTTTGATAGATCATTTACCCCAAAAAAATATTAAGATTGAAGATGTTAGCGATGTGCTTCCAAAATCCCTATCTGAGATAGTTGAAGATGTTAGTGATGTACTGTTTGAATCCAAGAACACTGAGAGGGGGGTGAATCGGTGTTCAACCTATGAGATCAATTTTAACCTTATTAACAAAGTATTTCAGTAACCGGTAACCATAAAAGAATATAACAGTAAGTAGAAATGAAGCGACCACAAGAACATACACCATAACACATAGATTTATACGTGGAAAACCTCAAAGAGGAAAAACCATAGTGGGATTGGTGACCCACAATATCTATCCACTGGCCAAATGAATAAATATTACAATAGGGGCCTACACATGTAGGAAGGCCAAAAACCTAGAGCGCACTACTCATCACAAAAGGAGCCTCACTGACTACAAATGCCAAGTATGGAGTTACAAACAAAATTCTAAACTCAAAGACTGCATCTACTATTCTAGATGAGTTCTGGTTCAAGCATTGTCTGTATCGGATTTTCATTGTGTCCTCCCTTATCGGTAACTTACTTCACATCCCAAACATGTAAACCAATAAGCAAGACCGACTACAAAATATTATATTTACATTCAATGGATCAACATCTCTCACACAATGTCATATCACTATATATCACATTTCTCTGTATATCTTCAAAATAATCTAACCAGACTAACTTAAATACCCTTCCCAATAACAAACATAAATGTCTTATGTCAGCTTACAAAGATATTACAATTTATTCACATGTCGACTTAGACAAAAATAAATACATTAAACTTCGTCATCGATGTCGCTAATCGTTGCTGTGTAAACCTATCGGATCAATCTCCTATGTTGGCCTCATATACCAGTTCCTAGTTTGTCAGTTGCCAAATCATGAATGCCAGTGAGTACCGGTTAAGTGTCCAACCCAAGCTGATGTGTGTTGCCATCAATGAAAATACAACTAAACTAAATCAATGTCAATTTCCAACAATCTCCCCCTTTGGCATTGATGGCAACACTCATGTGAGAAAATGGATTGTTGAAGTGTTGTCCCAGTTCCTCCCAAAACCTGACCCTGCTCCCCTTGAGCTATACATTATTCAAATCAACCTCTCCCCCATTGAAATCAATGACAAAGTCCAGGGTAAATGTATGAAAGAATGAAAATAAAATGTGTGTATCAGATCTAGACGTACTTGAATATATCAGGGTAAGCCCCTTCAAAAATCCTAAGTATCCCAACCAATTTTTAATGTTCCCAAAATAGATACAAACCCATTAAGAATGTATGCATGTAGTTCTATGGGGACTCATTAAATTTGAGTCATATTTTAGAGGCCCAATTCAAATTTTTGCTCTGCATGTTAGAAAAGTACCTAAATGAGTTAGTTTGAAGGGCCTAGTTTGTGAGAGGGCAAAATGGAGCCGGTTGATTTTCAGAGGGTAAGGCTCGGGATTCATTTCCTACACCTTTCATTTGGCCTATTTAGTGATGTGCAACTTTCATAATTCAATTTGGATAAGTTTATGAGGTACCAATTTTGAGGGGTGAGTTGAAAGTGCATTTTAGGCACAAATGCAGATTTTATTGAGTAGCCTACTTCAAGTGTTTGCATCTTTTTTCCTATTGGTTTTCATGAATAAATTCAAAATGGATTCAATTATATGCATAAATGTGAGTAAGCCTGCAAAATTTCAAGTCTTAACAAATCCATTTGATCAGTTTACCAAGTCAAATCCATTTATAGTTTCTATGTTTTGGCAAGTCCCTGTTTCGACAGCTAGTCGGAGCCCTGTTTCACATAAGTGTAAAAGTTGCCTTAGTAAGTGTCATGCCATAATGTTTCTTCTAGGTTAATTTTGGTATAAATGATGAGCTACGTTTCAAATTTCAAGCCTCTGTCAATCCGTTTGATTGGTTTTCAAAAGAGTTCATTTAGCCATCGTTTTCAGTTATCTGTACTTTTAGTGCTATATCAGTTAATGTAGCCATTTTCATGAGCGCACCATTTGCATCATGTCAGTCTTGTGATCAAACTAAAAATTCTAAGTTTTAATATGTACTTCAAGGTACCTATGTTTCAAATTTGAGGGTCTACGGAGGTCGTTTGGTATTTTTGAGAAAGGCATCATGTGTTGCTAGAACATTGACTTCATCAGGTCCGTAGTGTCGACAAAGCTAGTTGGTCATTTTCGCCGATTAATATCTCTTCGCTTGGGACTCGTCTTGAGAAACCATTTGGTAGATTTCATTCTTGCATATCAGAGTACACGCCTGTCAAATGGTGAGCTCCAGAAAGGTGTTTTGACCATATTGAAAATTACGTCTTCGCGATTAAATGCAAAAATGTGGCGTAAGTGCCTGAAAGTTGTAAAATGCAGTTTGATGATCTGAAAATGATGCCAATCATTTCTAGAGGTATGTTTAAGGTCTGTGAAGCATTTCAGAGACTAGTTGTATGAAAACGAAAAAAAATTTAATCGGACCCACTTTGGGGCCCGACTTAGCTCATGCTCGTGGATTGATTTTGTTAGCAAATTGGTTTATTATGAGATGATTTCATTTCATTATATGGGCATATATCTGAAGTGCTAATGTGTAAGCTATTCTTAGTTGGAGGCAGGAATGTTTGGTTTTATTAAGCTAAGTATTTCTTATAATGTGCATTGGCAAGCCAGTGCTTAGATTTTCAATGTCAAACCAAGCAAATTGCAGCAGCTAGAAGACTTGATGGCAAACTGAAATTTTCCTTAAGGAGGAATGATCAAATAGAGAAAGAAGTAGTTGATATGGAAATGGTTTTAGATCCTGCTAACAAAGAGACCATAACTGAAGAAGAATGATTCATGTCAATTAATTGTTCTCTGTCACGGAATTGAGAAGACTTTCAGCAGCTTAAGCAAATGGAAAATTCAAATTGACAAATGTAATGTCAAATGTTCCCTCAGCAATAGAGATTGACATGAAACATTAAGCAGTTGCAGGAAGCCAAATGCTCCCTGCGTGGAGTGAAATGGTGAAAAGATTTTTAAACAAATTCTTTTGGCAAGTGTGAAGTCCAGCGGACACCCATTCCTTCCTCTGTGTGGGGGTTTTTAGACTGCACCAAATGCAATGTGCATGGAGTTTGGGAAGTGTTTAAGCTTCCAAGCAAATCTTTTGGCATGGTGACATAGGAGGTTTTCATGCCAATCAAATGCAAATTGTCTGAAACGTGGTAGAAAGGGAGGGGGGGGGGGCATTTGCAGTTTGAAATAAACAAATACTAGTCAGTGCATCCTCCTTGCTGGATGTGGAGATTGGAGAGGGGTTTTATAATGCAAATTAAACTAGAAGCATCCTTTCTTCCTTCGCAGAGTTGGAACCTCCCTCACGTGGTCTCCTTCTAGTAGCAACAACAAACAATCAAACAAATGAAATTCCTCCCTATCTATGGCACGATTCAGCTGGAGAGGCTATTAAGGAGTGCTTTAGCAAGTGCAATTAGCAGGTACCAAATCCAACGTTATTATTTCATCCTGCAAGGTTAATGCTACAACCAAACTTCTTCTTCACATGCCTCCCTGTCTCCCAAGTTCACGTGGTGTGTCTGATGGAATTGCCAAAGATCTTCATGCTGGATGTGTAGGTGTGTTGGAAAGTCTGTAGAGCATGCTGGACATGGTGATTAAGAAGGAAATGTAGAAAAGTTTAATGCAAAAGCTATTTGGGAGGTACAGGTCAAACTCCACATTGTGAGCCCAACTCCTCCCTACGTAAAGGTTGAAGGAGGCCACATTCAATATGCAGCAAATGGTAAGTGTGCAGCTATGAGCCCTCCCCTCTACGTGACATGGAGAATGGTGGAGGAGAAACGTTGGAGTCTTGAGGAAATGCCAAAATGAGCCAAGTTCCTCCCACGTTGGACAATGCAACATCTTCCTCTCCCACGTGAAGGCTTCTGGTCAAATGAATGGCAAATGACATTGGTAGGTTTTTTCTTTTCCTCTGTCAGCTATCCTCCCCTGCGTGAAGATTGGAAAGGGAGCTCCAGAAGAATTCCAAGGTGAATGTGGTGAGTGAAGAGGCAAATAGAAAAAATTGCAAGAAAATGAAAAAGACTACCATTAAAGTTGCAGAGAAGCTTAAAAATGAAGTTCCAGGCAGAACATCATTATCCCACATTGGCTGGGCGAAGGTCTTCTTTAATATTTAAAAGCAAAAGCCCACACATCTATAATGTCAAAGCCATCAAGGCTTTTGATGGACGATGTCGTTGGGTGCCCAAGGTGGGCCCACATGTGGGTGCGGATCTCGAGGTGACCAGAGGAGGTGATTGAGCAGCGACCAGGTGGACCCCACGTAGGCACGCTTCTCGAGGAAAATAGGAGAATTTTGCAGAGAAGGGTCAGCTTAACCGGTGAGCAGGTCCGAGATGATCCGATGAAGTGCGTTGATTTGCAAGCCAAAGATGTATGCGAGTTAAGCCCTGCGAAATGGCGAAATGGTTTGGCGAAAATGCAGCAGTGTTAAAGAGTGAGCAAGTTCGGAGGATCCGATGGCCTACGCGATTTCGTGACCCAAAGATACTCACCCGTTGGAGGCCATGAAATGGCAAAATGAGAAATGCAAAATGGCGAAGTCCAGGTGGTGATGATGAGGTGCAGAGGTGGTGCCTCGGTGGTGATGACGTGGCACTGAGGTGGTGTACACGTGGCGGCCAAGTGGCAGTGACAAAGCAGATGACATGGCGGTGATGAGGTGTCATCCTAGGTGGCATCCAATCAACCCCATCAGCCAATCAGGTCCCACCATGTGGCAAAGCGTCAGGACCAAAGGGGAGGCAAAAATTAAAATTAAAATCATGTTAATGATATAGTTTCAACTATAGAGAAAATTCAAAAATTTAAATGATTGTGCACATTGGAAGGATTAATTCGCCCAGGGCTATATTTTTGGCTAAAATATGAAGTATTATATGTTTCTGGAAAGCTCTTAAAGTGAGGAATCCAATTATTTAGTCAATTTTGACAAAGATTAGATATTTTGGGAATAGTTTTGACAGAAATGAAATTCAGTTAGAGAGGAGACACTTGGCAATTTCAGTTGCAAATTTGATTTTCTTCCCTCTCCTTCTTATTCCCAATTCTTCTCATTTGTAAGGGTTCCAGAAATGTGGAGAATGGCTCCATATTTTCATGGCTTCCAATTCTGAGTATTCTTCAAGATTGTACAGGGCAGGGCTTTTCTTTCAGTAATAGAGTATCTTCTTGTTCTAGATGTTTTGTTGCAGGTCATGTATGTGTAAGGCATATACACAATTTATTGGATTGTCTCTAAGCATTCTCTGTTTTCAATAAATCCGGTCTTCAAGGGAGTTTGGGTTTGTCCTCTCAAAGTGGGAGTGTAAGGGTTGTTTTCAGGTACTCTTCAAGGAAGAGTTTAAATTCTATGAGCAATCATTATGGATTTAGGATAATGTTTAGATATGCATGATCCTCTGTCTGAAATTAGAATGTATTAATGTCAGGCATTAATACAGGGATATCTTTCTTAGTAAATTGGATTTGCAATAGAGGTGATCATTTTCAGTTTGATGTATGACTCTGTTGCCCTTAGATAAGGCACTGATCTTGCAAATAATTGGGGTTTTCTCAGAGACTTAAAATAAAAAAATCAGAATATCCTTAGTTTATGTTATGTTTTGAAATGTTTCATCTATCTCATGCTCAAACATAGTTGAGTTTTATGTGTAGATTTAGCCCATCTGCAATAAAATACTTGTTTTGGAGCCCTGGTGAGATCAATCTATTTATGTTGATGCTATCATAGATGTGTAATAGGTTTAATTCTAAGCATCAAAGGTATACCCGCCTAGGTTTTGCAGAGCCTGAAGAGTAGAAGGATTCATATCCTTGTCATGTTGTCCAAGCCCTGAGGTTCTTCATAGATTTAATTGGCTACTTCATAGATCAATTACAGGTGTTCTTGGGTTATCACTTTGGTGAACAACAAGTTCTTCTTCTATTAGGTCTATTGATGTGGGTTTATTAATCAATTTTATACTTTTCCACTTATGAAGTAACAAAGTGTTTAACCGGGGACTAACCAATCCTCTGAACTCTCTAGCTCGCCAAATTAATTTATCCATATCTTTCTCCAAGGCTGATATCTCTAGTTCTGTAACCAAAATTTAACCATCAAAATCATTAGCCAAATGTTCCAATCGAGCCTTTTCCTCTTTTATTTTTACCTCTAGGTTAGATGTAAGTTTGTGGGTGTTAGTACAAGACCTATATATACAACTGCACTGATTAAGAGCCTCATCAATATTTGTTAGTTCCTCTGTCATCTTGACCTTGTCTGATGTGATCATATTGTCATAGGTGACCTTCCTAGTTGCATTGTACCTCTCTATTAATTGTCAGTTTGATATATGTTGAAGAGTTTGAAACTCTTTTGCAATGTGTTTAGTCAAACTCTTAAGCTTACCAGAGGGGCTAGCTATCAGACTAGTGTATCCTAGAACTAGCTATTGCAGAACTAGAATGACCTACTCAATGACTTGCTTGTCTTCTGATCCTTCCATAACTTTTGAGTTGCAAAAAATATCAATTCAAAACTAATCAGTTGCTCAATATTTCTCTATCCAAAATCAACTTGACTGGATGAGCCAAGTGCCAACAATGAATGACTAGACTCTCCAACATGTTGAATGGCACCGATGGCCTCGCCACTCAGTGCAATAACTTGCTCAACCTTAGCCTCTTCTACATGTACATTTGTTGTTGGAGGCTCAATATCCACAAACTATTTATTGTTTGTATCCTAACCAATAACCTCTACATCCAAAATGTTCTATTATGGTGTATCCTGCTTATCACGCACAACGTCAATGCCATCTATTGGTTTTTCTATATTATGTGCAGGTGATACTGCCAAAGGAATATCCTTTATTATTTTCTATTTCAAAACCAGTGAATCCAAACCTGATATACCTTTCCCCTTATCATCAACTAATATGTCTTGAATACTAGACTTAGGAGGGAATATCGGTGGAGTAAAGAATCAGGTTTATCTACAAAGAATTTTACCCATGCCTCGTGGGTATCCTTAACTAATTAATTTACTCTACCTACCATGAGACTCACATGTTGGTGTCTACTCCAGAAAATTGTTTTATTTGCATATTCCAGACATTGTTGCATCTCTTCATTAGTTATAGGACCACAAACAGTCAATAACTCCTACATCTTTATATATTTATCCTCTTCAACTACAGACAATCTCTACATCCAAAATGTTCTATTATGGTGTATCCTGCTTATCACGCACAACGTCAATGCCATCTATTGGTTTTTCTATATTATGTACAGGTGATACTGCCAAAGGAATATCCTTTATTATTTTCTATTTCAAAACCAGTGAATCCAAACCTGATATACCTTTCCCCTTATCATCAACTGATATGTCTTGAATACCAGACTTAGGAGGGAATATCGGTGGAGTAAATAAATCAGGTTTATCTACAAAGAATTTTACCCATGCCTCGTGGGTATCCTTAACTAACTAATTTACTCTACCTACCATGAGACTCACATGTTGGTGTCTACTCCGGAAAATTGTTTTATTTGCATATTCCAGACATTGTTGCATCTCTTCATTAGTTATAGGACCACAAACAGTCAATAACTCCTACATCTTTATATATTTATCCTCTTCAACTACAGACAATCTCCTAGCATCTATCTTTTTGTACAAATCTCGCAGTATTTTTTTTTCAATCTCAAGTAATTCTTTTCCATATATATCCAAGTATTAACAAAATTGCTTCCTCAATCTCCATTTGTTCGTTATCATCCATATGTACATAGTAATGCAGTGTATTGCTCAAAATTCGATCTTTAGTTATTTGATCAATCAATTCAACAACTGAGAGAGGAGGAATGACTTCAATACTCTTACTAGATTCAAGAGCTATATCTATATCTGATTTATTCTTCTTGCAGGGAGTAGAAGTAGACTCCTTAACTAGTTTCTTCTTCTTTGTGGGTTTCCTCTCCTTCAAAATTTTCTTTGGGGCTGTCGGAGGGGTGACCTTTACTTTTTGTCTCTTTCATTCCTTAGGATTCTTCCTCTATATCCTGATGTAAGTTTGGGGAATCTTTGGGATCACAACAACAATATTAGAACTGGATTCAATAGGGGCAATATAATTTTTTGGTTTCTTTCTCTTCAATACACCCTTACTGATTGTTGCTACCAATGGAGTCTAAACTGCTATTGAAGATGAACCTTCTGCTAGTCCAATGATTTGTTTGATTTCAGAGGATATTTTCTCCATAGCTTCCCCAACCTTCTTGATTTTTCCTTCCCTTCTCTTCCTACTAAAACCTATTTGAACTTTGGGTTCCTTTTTCTTTGTTGTCCCAAAGGTTTTCTCAATTTCATCTATCGAGGCATCAATAAGAGTCTTGGCACATAAGTCCAAGATTTCAGCATCAACCTCATAGCCCATCTCATTGATCCAGACCTTTCATGGTTGCACTACCTCCATCAATATGTCATCCTTCTTCACCATAAATCAGATTTCTGTAGAGTATATATGTTGGCTTGATGATGATTATAATGATTTATATGTTGTCATTGATGGAACACATACCCACACATATATTCACATTGTCTACCGGTGTGACTTCAAAGTTATTTATACTACAACCTGTATACTAGAAGGTTTATATAAAACTGGTACATACATGGAACCGACTGATGTGTATATATTTACATATAGATATTCATAATTCGACATCAACTTGAAGATCCAGTGGAGATTATCTAAGGAGCATCAAAGGACAAACGGTTTATATGTTTAACTCCAACCGGCATTGTTGGTCCAACCTGTATTCATTGAGTATGTGATGAGTTATCCTCATCAACAAATTTTGCCAGTATTTTTGTGATGACTTATGATTGTTTGACCAAATACACTGCACCTAGGAAATTGTGATATGATTTCTCAAGGCCGACATGAAATGTAAATGTCTATATAATGACATCACAATGAATAATTTTGTATGAGAAAAGGAGATATGATATGTGATGTTTTGATGCGAAGGCAAAAGTGTTAAGTTTTAGAGTATGTTGGTAATGAAGTTTTGAGTGTAGAAGAGCATCTATTCAAGCAAGATGTGCTACTACTAGATCACACCATATATTGTTTTCTAATCACTGCAATAGTCAAATCCCTTGACCGAGTAAGATCTAACAAACTTCATTGTACAAATCCTCTAACTAGGTGATTTGTTAGTTTGGATTCAGAAGTCCTCTACTAAGGTTACTCCTAATGGGGTACTACCTTTAACAGGGTATAGCTTTTAACTAAGCTTTGGGATATTTAACAGGATTCACTCCTAGCAGAGCAACTTTTTGTAGACCCTAACCGATCAGTTATCTATTACTGCATATAGTTAACTTGTGAGTCCCATCTCACTGTAGTTTTTCCCATTAGGGTTTTCCACGTATAAATACTTCTGTTATGGTGGATGTTTTACTAGTTGTGGATGCTTTTATATTATTTTGGATTGCATTCATAGTGTTTAACAAACTTGTTAAGTATATCTATCAATCAGTGTTTAAAGTAGTATTGTTTTTGGTGTCACTGATTCACCCCCCCACTCTCAGTGCTTTACAAGTCCATCAATTAGTATCAGAGCCTAACTTCTTTAAAGCCTAATTGCTTAGAAAGAACCCTTAAATCTACCATGGGGGATATGAGCTAGTTTGAGATGGCTAGAGAGCTTGAGTAGGAGTGAGCTTGAATCCCTAAGGGTCAAACCGAAAGCTTCTCAAGTAAAAAGAAGAGAGGTAACTGAAAAAATACTGGAAATATCTAATAATAGTTCTTCAGATGAGGGCAATATTGATGCTTTAGCTGAGGAAGTTGAAAAAATAAATGGTGAAAATCTAAATCTAAGGAGAGAGCTAGAAAGCCTAACTATCTGCATGAGTCAGGAACTGGAAGCTAGGAGAACAACTGAAGATCTCATCAAAGAAAGAGAACATGAGATTGCCAAGATCAAGTGAGAGAATGCTACTTTGCATGAGCATTGGCATGCAGAGAAAGAAGAAAAAGAGACCTTACAGCCAAATCTTGAATCAACATCATCTCTGAGAGAGGCTCTGTCTAAACACAATGAAGATCTTACCAGGAAGCTCACCAAAGCTAATGAGAAACTGGAAAAGTTCAACAAAAGTTATACCTTGCTAGATGAACAAATCCAATCACAAAAGATGAAAGGTGATACCTCTGGACTTGGTTTTAACACATCTTAAAAAGGAGAATCTTTCGATACAAAGAGAAACATTCATAGGGACAAAATTGCTCCTAAGGCTAATAAGCCTACCGATAAGAAGGTTTTTAAACATGTTTTCTTTGTTTGCCTTAAACTTGGTCATACTGCAAATGTGTGTAGAAACAAAGCTGATGGAAATGCAAGCTACAATACAAACACTAGGTATATGTACAATAAATTTGAAGTTCATTGTTTCGCATGCAATATGCATGGACACAGATCAGTTGAATGCAGATATGGAATAAATAATCCAGTACCTCACATTAATCCAAGAACCAATGGCAACTGGATGAGAAACTATGATAACCAGGGTAACATGAACTGGCAAAGACCCCATGTCAATTGGTTTAGTCTATTTGAGATGGAAAAGGTAACAAATGTCATTTGCATCATTTGTAACAACTTTGGTCATGTGGCTATGAATTGCAAAAGGAGAACTGGAGGAGGAAATGTAGGACCTTGGAGATTATCTGGAATGGCCTGCTATCATTGTCATAGACTAGGACACATGGCAAAATTTTGTAGATCCAAAAAGAACAAACTGGTTAATCATTCTGAAGATCAAAAAGGCAAGAACAAGGTAAATATTGAGGAAACTAGAGAATAAATTAATCAAATATGGAAAAAGAAGAGTGATGATATTCATATAGAAGAAACTATTCCTTCACCAAGTGTGGAGAATCCGGCACCAGTGAACTGAGCCTTTTAATATGGCTAAGGGGAGCATGGTGATAAAATCTACTTCCGGACCCCTTGAAAAGAATAAGTGGTAAGAGAGTGTGAATGCATGTAAATTTTGATAACTTTAGACAATCAGTTTTTCAGAAGTTTATCAATCGGTTTTTTCATCTGTCAATACTATATGCATCATTAAGCAGTGTAATAAGGGTTTGTAGCCCTAACGGGTGAGCATTTAATGCAATAGGTAAAAAGGTTAAAAGCAAGTTTTTCCTTGTTATTTTTACCCTAATGTATTCAAGAGAATTTTTTTTAAAGCACTTGCAGAGCGAAGAAAGGATTGCTAGCAGATTTTAGTTGAAGGTGTATCGTGCTTTGCATGAGCAAGTTGATTTGAAGGTTAGTGAAGACCAAACTAGTGTGCACTTGAGTAACCAACTAACAACCAAGACAACGCGAGTAAACTAAGGTATTTTCTTTGAAAATCCTACTTCAAATCTAGTTTATCTATAATGGCATCATCATCTAAACAAGTTGAGAAATTGATGACCACATATGAACTTATAGAGGTTGTGAAGTCATAAAGGATTGTGTCTTATAATTCTTTATCTCAAGTTCCTAATGGAGTTGTAGTAAAAGGAGATTTGTCTAGCTACATTGATTGTAAGATTGAGGATTTAGGATCATTGGCGATTTATTCTCAATTGAAATCCCTATGCGATGAAAATGAAAAGATTCAACCCGAGTATATTAGGGTTTATGAGAAAGGATTTCATAATGTAGCTTATTTTCTTGAAGATTTTGAAGAGGAACATATCCAAATTATTTTGAGTCTTGTTCATGAGGAAAACTTGTATTTGGACAGGACTCGCACTATAATCAAGGAGGTTATTCAAACAGTAACTAGTTTTCGTTCAACCGGTGAAGTGCCTAAGTTGAGGTGAATATCAAAAGAGATAGTGAACACTTTAATTGGATCAACCTCTGATGGGCGTTTTTTTTCCATCAATACCATAAGAGACCCAATAGTTACATTGGCAACTATGGTTATAGGCTACCAGATATTCTATTCTAGTAGAATGAACATTGTTCCATCTGCAGCCGTGCATACTGCTTATAAAATGATAGCTAATAATACCAATTATGACCTATGTGAGGCTATAAGGAGCCAATTAATGTTAAATATCCAATCTATCAAGAATGACAACACCCAAAAGTTTAAATTTGGTCAGTTGTTGATTAATTTATTCTTTTATTTTCAGAATTTCCTACCAGGAATTGGTGATCTTGAATGGTCTAAGGATCTACTAGTAACTGTCCATATTAAGAATAGTATTAAGGCTGTGAGGAACACTTTCTCTATTACAATGAATAAACACTTCAATAAATTTCAGAAGAAAATGAGTATGAGGGTAAGGTTACTTGAAGATATGGTGAAAAACTTTGCTAAGGATATTATTTTCACAGTCACCACTGAATTCTGTCTAATGGAAGCTATTGAGCCTAGATAAGAAGAGATGGAAGACATGAGCTATGAAGTCAATTATGGCTTATTGATCAGTTATGCAAATAACCCGTTAGCATCTCCAGTAGATATAAAGAAGACCATACTGGATACAGTTGATGTTCAATCAACAAAATGTAAAATCAATAGTGTTTCAACCACAACTGGTAAAGGTAAAAGGAAGAAGGATGAGAAAGTACCTCCGGTAACAAAAAGCACAAGAGTGACACAAAGTGTCCAAACCAAAAATGAACCAGAACCCAAGGTATATGTGAAGAAGCAGACTGCATCAAGAAAGAGAGGCCAGAAACTGATTCTTTAGGAAGAATCCGAGAGTACTGATAGTGAGGAGGAACCGCAGAAAATGAAATCAACTAGTAAAGCGGCCAAATCAGTAAAAGAAGTGCAAAAGGAAACTGTGTCTATTAATGTCTTAACTTACAAGCCTGAGACTACTTTTCAGAAAACGTTAACGACACTAGAAAGAAATAGATTTGACAATGTCAAAAATCATTTTGATTCATTCAATGGAGATCAGAAAGAACAAATTGTTCAAAAGGTAATCAGTTATTTGTGTCATTAAAATAGATTACCTCATGATCTTGAAAAAGATATTTCTGATTCTTTATTTTATATTCTTTTGAATAAATGGGAGAAAGCTGTGATAAAAGAAAAATAAATTATTGATGAAGTATTTGTACAATATTTTCCAAATTTGTCAAAGGATGAGTTAATAAAATTCCTTGACCAATATAAAGCCCAATTTGCTTTTAAGTCAAGAAGATTGAAACTACTTAGTGGAAAGGTTCAACCTGTTGAAATTGAGACTCATCAAATTGCCTGTAATATCCAAAGAATGCAAGATCTTATTCATTCTTCCAAAGATGAGGAAGAGACTGGTGATTGACCTGAAATGGATGAGGAAGAAATTGTACAGGTTGATGTTGTTTATCCTATCAACAAGAATGATGACACCTCTTCTCAATGAGTCATACTTGTTGATAATATTTAGGATGTATTAGATTTATCTGGTGATGTAACCGCACCTGATATGCAGCCACCAGGAATTTCAGATTCACAGGTTACTACAGTTGAGATACCGACAACTCAACCAAGAGTGGATGTTCAACCGACAAAAGATCAATCAGTGAAACCCCAAACCCCACCGGTTTCACAGTCTACTCAGAAGGAATCTATTGCAAAGGTTGATACACAAATTTCTGAACAGGAGATGGAGATAGGAAAGGAGAAAGAAAAGATTGATAAAGTTACATCTTATGAACTGGTAAGCACATTAGTCATTCAGTAGACTGATGAAGATGATGATGACTCATTAGGAATTTTAGGGCCTATAATTATTGATAATATGAGTGCATCAAAAATGATGAAGATTGCATCTGTCATGTAATCAAGGGCACAAAAGAAGAGACTTAAAGAGCAAAGAATGGAAGTTGACACCATTCAAAATGTTGTGGATATTCTGACAAGTCTACTTCTAGAAACTACTACAGGGCATTTGTCTACACCTATTGGAAAACTTGGTCAGTTGGTTGCTGATGCATCTGATCAAATTATGACCCTTGAAGAAGCAACACAAACTTATGTTGAGAACAGTTACAGGGAGAAGCGTGGAGAGCAGCTAATGAAAGATATTGACACATGGAAGATTTCTCTATCTCTTAATAAGGATTTATCAATAATTTTGTTTGAATCAAGAGGAAAAATCCTTTCCTCTACTTCTAATGTTTCATTCTTTTATTCTGATATCAACAACCGATGAATTGAAATAGAGCAAGAACTAGAGAAGATATGCAATGCATATGTACCTCTACACGATTCTTCTTTTTTTTTTGGCAAATCGGTGGATGATTTACAAAATGGGTTAGATACCTATGATTTTGAGAAGGCAAAAAGACTCTGATCCCTAAATGAGTTGAAGAATCTACTCAGACCCCAAGTGGACATCTTGTAGAGAGCCTACAAGAATGCAGAGGCAATTTTGGCTACCCCGGAGACTTGTACACTTGATTCCATGGAAGAGTTTTGTACTCAGATTATGACAATGATTGAGATCACTAAGAACTTACTGGAGACATGGAAACATTTTTTTTCTCAAATTAAGCGTAACTTTAGTGACATTTTTCTAAGGATTGCATTGCATACATTTTGATTTTCAAGTTTTTGTATATGTAAAACATTTTGATAAAAATTTCTTTATATAAATATGTATTTTTCTTTTCAATTTGACATTGTTGTCAAAGAGGGAGTAGAAATATGTATGTGTGCTTTGAAAATTTTGTATGTTGTATATAGTAAGGGGGAGTAGGAGTAAGAGTAGAAATATATGTGTACTTTATGTGTAGAAATTTTTGTAAGCACACTTAGTGGTATTATTTTAAATTTTTCTAAGTGTTGCCATTAATGCCAAAGGGGGAGATTGTTGGCTTGATGATGATTGTAATGATTTATATGTTGTCATTGATGTAACACATACACACACATATGTTCACATTGTCTACCGGTGTGACTTCAAAGTTATTTATACTACAACTGGTATATTAGAAGGTTTATATCAAACTGGTACATGGTGACAACTGATATATGCATGGAGCTGACTAATGTGTATATATTTACATATGGATATTCATAACTCGACATCAACCTAAAGATCCAGTGGAGATTATCTAAGGAGCATCGAAGAACAAACGGTTTATATGTTTAACTCCAACCTGCATTGTTGGTCCAATCGGTATTTGTTGAGTATGTAATGAGTTATCCTCACCGAAAAATTTTGGTGGTATTTTTGTGATGAGTTATGATTGTTTGACCAAATACACTGCGCCTAGGAAATTATGATATGATTTCTCAAGGCCGACATGAAATGTAAATGTCTATATAATGACATCACAATGAATTATTTTGTATGAGCAAAAGAGATATGATATGTGATGTTTTGATGTGAAGGCAAAAGTGTTAAGTTGCAGAGTATGTTGGTAATAAAGTTTTGAGCATAGAAGAGGATGTATTCAAGCAAGTTGTCCTATTACTAGATCACACCATCTATTTTTTTCTAATCACTGCAACAGTCAAATCCCCTAACCGAGTAAGCTCTAACAAGATTTATTATACAAATCCTCTAACCAAGTGATCCATTAGTTTGGATTCAGAAATCCTCTATCGAGGTTACTCCTAACAGGGTATAGCTTTTAACTAATCTTTGAGATCTTTAACACGATTCGCTCCTGGCAGAGCAACTTTTTGTAAACCCTAACCGGTCAGTTATCTATTATTGTAGATAGTTAACTTGTGATTCCCATCTCACCGTTGTCTTTTCCATTTGGGTTTTCCACATATAAACACTTGTGTTATGGTGGATGTTTTACTTGTTATGGATGCTTTAATATCATTTTGGATTGCATGCATAGTGTTTAACAAACTTGTTAAGTATATCTATCGGTCAGTGTTTAAAGTAGCATTTTTTTTGGTGTCACTGATTCACCCCCTCCCCACTCTCACTGCTTTACAAGACCATCAATTTATCAACAATATATTTAGGCACTCTTTCTCTTTTCTTCATTTTCTTTTGAAATGATTTGAAATAATCCCATAAAATGGAGTCTCTCTCCTTGTCTCATCCCAAGCCTCTTATAGCATTTTTGGTTTGTTTCCCTACTAGCATATCAAATGCACATTGTGTTTTACCGGATCTCAGTAACTCATTCAAAAATAAAAGCATCAAGCAAACAACAAGGTTTCCATACCGGAAAACACCTTTCTTCTTACCCTTAATCTTCCCTAGGATTAAAATTAGCTCTTCACACTTCAATTGACATAGATCATACCTATGATTTTCTTTGACCATCTTATAAGCACAGTAAATGCATGAGTTGGAAACAAAGTTCAATCAGTTTGATTGGGTTACCTTGTAACCGATGATCATGCTTGCAAATTGAACAACTTTTTCTCTGGTAGTGCTTATCCTCATTGAACGCTTGTCAAAAGTTGCACCAGTTAACTTCTCCACCTCACTGTTAGATATTTTCTTATTTTTGGGAGTCTGACCAGTTTGGGGCAAACAGGTGATTGCACGAATAGAATCCTTGGTGATTTTGTAAGGTCAATCTAGACACATGAATTCCCCGTGGACACAACTCAGCACATACCGGATCATTTCATCTTAAAATTTCAACATCTCCAAAAAGTCTGTGAAACCCGATCCTTCAGAATTTGGAATTATGGTTTCATCGATCCCTTCTGGTCTAGTAGACTTGCCATGTACATTTTTTTGATTTTAGCAGAAGCTAAATCCTCCAAAGTGCAGTGGATATATGCACCAACATCTTCAATATACAAAACTTCATCTAGAACCCTAGAAAACATGCTGATTAAATCATCAACCTTTGCAATCTGAGGGTATTTCTTGAAAATTGAGTGTGGATGATCCTTGATGTCAACAACAACATGGGTATCCACACCTACCAGAGTGGGAGCTGATCCAGAATCCATTGCAAACAAAAGATAGCACAAAAACTGATAAAATACCTCACAACCTTTGCCGATGAAAGCTCTTGAAAATCTTCACTAAATGCATTGGAATTCACTTGAAAATGCTCTTGATCACCTTGAATCACCTTAAAATCGCTCTGCTTCACTCTGAATGTTGTGTGATCAGAAATAAACCAACATTTCCCTTTTGTTATGTGAAAACCTTAATTTCACATTGACATAAATGTGTGTCGGCCCATCATACCAGATTCAAAATCCATAATCTTAGTAGTGGAAAACCTTCAGACTAACTTCTCCAAGATCTAAAACAAGCTTTTATACCACTACTAGGGGTAATGCAAGATCTATCATTAATTTGCCTCCCCCTAAGGCTAATGCCTTAGTTACTCGATGAGTTTCCTATCTATGCAGGAACATTCTGCTCTACTGGTTGAGTAACCGGGTTGTTTATCTATGTCAGTTGATCTTCAGATTTCCTAACCCATTTCTTCTCATTCTTTTTCCAGATATCATCAACCTTCTATTTTCCTTTCTCATCATTTCCTACTGGATTGTTCTTGCTTCTACAAAACTTGGCAATATTTCCTATTTTGTTGCATGCATAACAAGTGACATTATTTATTTGAATTGCTTTACTGTATCCTTGATCATTACTTGACCTACATTGATTAGCCATATGTCCAAAATTTCCACATGCATGATATTTCACATTCATTCTACAATCTTTTTTTCTATGACCATACTTATTACAATTTGAACACTGCCTGGGAGTTGCATTATTATCTTGATTTGCTCTATTTTTGCAATGTCTTGCCATATGACCCAATTTATTGCAAACAAAACATCTACCATTGAATTTATGTGCATTGGGTTTCCTTATAGGTGATTTTTGGTTTTGGTTGAGAGGCGGATTCTCCTTCTAATCGGTTGCTTCAACTTCATTTGCAGTACCAGAGCTTTATCCATGCTCAATTCCAAGACCTCTAGTATCTTTCTTGTGCCTTTTATCCTTCAATAGCTCATCAAGCTTTGTAGAACTATCCTTAAACTTGTCTTTGCATTCATTTGTAGTATCCAGATCTCCCCTTAAGACTGCTATCTATCTTTCTAACTCCTGCTCATTATTCTAGGATTGCACCAGTTCAATTCACAACATATCATTCTCATGTGCCGGCCTAACGCATTCCTCAGATCTATCTTATAGAGATTTGCAAGAATTTTTGCATTCTTCTTCCGGTCTTCAATCTCCTTGGACATCCTCATAGTTAGGGCTTGCATTTCATTCTTCATGACACTATTCTCCTGACTCATCTTCTGACATCGTTCTTTAAGGGCATTCTTTTCTTCATCATCCTAATTTTGTAAAAGTTCCTTCCTTCTAGCTTGAGAAGATGACAACCTCTAGTGTAGGATAAGAATGAATTCCTTTGCAGAGTTTAACTCATCTTGCAACTTCAAGTTCTTCATCCTTTCAGCATCATAGTCTTCAAGTGCTACTTTAAGTTGTTTCTCCATACTCATCTCCATGGATTCCAAATTCGGGATCTTCCTTAAGCTGCTAGACTTACTCCAAGGCACCAGGATCTAATACCAATTGTTGGAATCCAAGAACACTGAGAGGGGGGGTGAATCAGTGTTCTAGCGGTGAGATCAATTTTAACCTTATTAACAAAGTATTTCAGTAACTGATAACCATAAAAGAATATAACAGTAAGTAGAAATGAAGCGACCACAAGAACATACACCATAACATAGAGATTTATACGTGTAAAACCTCAAGGAGGAAAAACTAGGGTGGGATTGGTGACCCACAATATCTATCCACTGGCCAAATGAATAAATATTACAACATGCAGGAAGGCCAACAACCTAGAGCACATTGCTCATCACAAAAGGAGCCTCACTAACCACAAACACCAAAAATGGAGTTACAAAGAAAATTTTGAACTCAGAGATTGCATCTACTATGTTGGATGAGTTTCGGTTCAAGCACTATCTGTATCGGTCTTCACTATGTCCTCCCTTACCGGTAACTTACTTCACATCCCAAGCCTCTAAACCAATAATCAAGACCGACTACAAAATATTATATTTTCATTCAGTCGATCAACATCACTCACATAATGTCATATCACTATATATCACATCTCTTTGTATATCTTCAAAATAACCTAACTGGACTAACTTGAATACCCTTCCCAATCACAAACATAAATTACTTATGTCATCTTACAAAGATATTACAATTTATTTACATGACGGCCTAGACAAAAATAAATACATTAAACTTCGTGATCAATGTCGTTGATCGCTGCCATGTAAACCTACTAGATCAATCTCCTATGTCGGCCTCATATATTGGTTCCTAGTTTGCTGATTTCCCTAAATTTCGGTTGCCGAATCATGAATACTGGTGAGTACCGGTTAAGTGTCCAACCCAAGATGATGTTTATTTCCATCAATGACAACACAACTAAATCGGATGAGTGTCAATTGCCAACATGTGCAACCTATTAGTTAAAGATAAAATGAGTGAGTGTATGGGCAGTTTTGGCAAATTTATAGGTATTGTCTTTCATGGCTAGCTACTATGGTGAAGCATAAAGCAAATATTGAATGTGTTGAAGAAGAATTGTGTTCCTTGGGCAAGTCATTTGATTTTTTGAGTGACAAGGATAGAGAGAAAAGGAAAAATGTAAGTTCTCTTCAAGCCAAATTGTTATCTTTGCAAAGGCAAAGAGAAGACTGTGTAAGTGTTTTCTAGAATATCAAGGAAATTGTTGAAGCTAAACTAGATCATTTTTCAGCATTGCATAATGAGGTTGTTGAGTATGAGAAGAATCCAGTTGCTACGGACAAATTTTCTGATGTTGTTGATATGTTGCTTGAATATAGAAGTATGTATGTCAGTATTAAGTTGGTTGTTCACTCTTCTAAGGTTCTCCTTCCAAAGCTTAAGGAGAAGTACAAACAAATATTTCAGAAGAAGAGCAGTTAAGGAACTTTTTTTTTGTTTGCATTTTTTACATTCTTTTTGTGTTGTTAGTGATTGAAGGCAACCTTTGTCATTGTTGTCAAAGGGGGAGGAGCAAGGGGGTTTTATATGTAGATATGTTTTTGAGATTTTATTTTTTCATCAATGACAAAGGGGGAGATTGTTAGATTTTTGTGAATGTTGTCATTGATGTCTAACTTGGTGATCCGATTAGGACCGGATGTGGTGTAAGCAGTTTTCATATTGCAAATTTGTATATGATCGATTGGAGTCATTTTTGGAAAATCCTTATATCCAGAATCCTGTGTTGTACTTATCTTAGTTTCTATCTAGTTCTGGTATTAGTCATTTGTATCTAGTCCTGGTATCAGTCATATTAGTTGTCTTTGTTGTATTGCTATCTAGATTATTATATTGTATCATGTTCCAAAATTTGTGATATCTATATCTTGAAGTTTTAGAATTGTTGTGCTTGGAGATTGTGCTTATGGGTCTGTATCCCTGAGCCCGGTAGACCCTTGTTTCATTTTGTTAAATGGGTTCCTTTCAGTAACTGAAGTATGTGAAGGAAGCATGTAGAAGTTTTTTGGTAAAGGCTAACCTATTTATCCTATTTTTGGTCAAGGCATGTTTTTCATGGTCTGTTGATCTAAGCAACATATTATTATGTAAAGCAATTGTGCTTAGGTGGCATGTTATCTTCTTGTATGTTCTTACTGGTACATATAGATATAGAAGATATGTGTATGGTATGGAATCAAGTGTGTAAAGTGTATAAGATAGAAGAAAGAAAAGTTGGTGCGATATAGTAGAGTAAGAGGTATGTGAGTGACATAGTTATGGACAATAGAGCAGTTGCAGTAAGAGAAGCAGTGTATGAGTGAAGGAGTATATGGGAGAGTTATAATGTGGACAGTGTTGTAGTAATCCTTTATCAGATCTATTGCAAGTGATTGGTTTGGTAAAGTAGTACAGTAATCCCTTACCAGACTTGTTGCACGTGATTTTGGACAGTGGTATAGTGATCCTTTACCAGATCAACTTTGAGTTTTGTGAGTTGTTATCCAAGCTTAATCTAAAACTGACCCCATGCATTAGGAGATGAAACTTTCCTTAGTTCAATATCTTTCTATTGCAAGGGTATGTGCAAGATCATGGGGGGCCAAAAAGTGGCAATAGAGAAAAAAATGTGTTTTGAACCTTTCCAAACATGCCAAAATCCACTTTGACTTTTTGTTTGGGTCGGCCAAAATTTGAATTTGGTTTGGTAATACCAAACCAAATCGGATATCCATTAATATCAGATATCTAATATTAATGGCTATCTGATTTGTGATATCACTATTGGGATTTCATACTTTTTCAAATTAGAAATCTGTTTAAATCAGATATCTGTTTTTCTCAACATAAAAAGTATAAATTAGTAAAATGGGCTTAACTTTTGCATTTCTTATCAAAATTTTAATTTTTTACAAGCATTGGAAAGGTAATTTAGAGACCTATCAAATGGATAAGGTAGTTTTATAATATTATATACCAAAAATTAGTTATAATAATTTTAAGTTAGTCCTTCAATTTTAAAACTTTAAATACTCACAAATTTTGCATACAAAGTCTCATTTTTTTCCTATCACCTCCTTTATCTATCACTTGTCTATCTATACTTATATAAATATATTTTATCTATCTATTTCTTATCTACTTATGTCACTTATTTTCGCATCCCATCTAGATAAATAAATTCCCAAGTTACATGCATCTCTACATATATCTCCATCTTTCTATTCCTATCTCTCCCTCTCCCACTCCATCATTGTCACTCCTTATTTCTATATTTCTCTCTAATAATCTCTCTTCTCTCTATTTATCTCCCTCATATACCTTATCCTACCTATACTTATATATTACTTGTCTCTATCCCCTCTTTTCTCTCCCTATCTTGTCCCCTCTATCTCTATATCCCTATAGATCTATCTTCATGTATATTTATATCTCATTATCTCTAAATCTCACTTGTTCACTCCATCTCTCCCTCCATTTGTCTTACTCTCTCTATCACTTTCTATCCATATATATCTCTATCTCCATCTTCACATCTCCATCTCTTTCCCTATCAATCTCTCTTTCTATATGTTCCTATATCTTTATATATCTTCCTCTATACATGATTAATCAACTTCTCTGTCTCTTCCTCTATCGCCCTCTTGAGGTATCTTTCCCTTTCTCTACCTTTATCTTTTTATTTACTCCCTCTTTATATATCTATGGCTCTCTCCCCACATCCTTCTCTATAGTGCCTTTATATATCTCTATATCTTCCTCTTTCTCTCTCTCCCTCTCTATCTATCCCTATCTATAATCTATATCTCTCTTTCTCACTCTCTTGCACTATCTATATCTCTCTTTCTATCGATATTTCTCTTCCTTTATATCTCTCTATCTCTTCCTTTTTTTATCTCACTCACTTTACCCCTCTCTATCCATTTTTCTCTATCTCTTTATATATTTATCTTTGTCTTTACTTCTCTCTTTCTCTATATCTATTCATCTCCCTCTCTCTTTATCTTCATTTTTTATCTCTATCTTCCTCTCTCCTTTTCAATATCTAGATATGTCTACCTCTTTCTATACATCCTTGTCCTTTATTTTTTCTCCCTCTCACTTCATACTCCTTAATATCTATATCTATATTTATGTCCTTATCCTTTAGTACTTCTCCCTCTCTTTATCTCTTCATCTCTCTTCACCCTTATATCTCTCCTTATTTGAAACTTAGTACATATGGTCTCCTAAAGGGTTATATGGTGTTCTAAGGGGCCATAGAACACCATATGACCCCTAACAACACAATATGGTGTCCTAAGGGGTCATAAAACACCAAATGACCCCTTAAGACATAATAATACCCCTAATGACACCATACGACACCTTAGGACACCATACAACCCCTAATAAAACAATGTGGCACCCTAAAGGGTCATATGGTGTCCTAAGGGGTTATAGGACACCATATGACCCATATCACCATATAGTGTCCCAAGGGGTCGTATGGTTCCCTAAGGGGTCATAGGACATCATATGACCCATTAGGACACAATACGACCCTTGATGACACCTAAGGGGTCATAGGACACCATACAACCCCTTACGACACCATATGGTGTCCTAAGGGGTCATATAACACCATATGGCCCCTTAGAACACAAGGAGACCCATAACGACATGATATGGTGTCCTAAGGGATCATATGGTGTCACGACACACCATATGACCCCTTAGGACACAATATGACCCCTAAGACCCCTAACAATACTTAAAATATTATATGGTGTCCTAAGGGGTTATATGATGTCCTAGGAACCTTTAGGACACAAAATGACCCCTTAGCACACCATACAACACCTAACGACACCATATGGTGTCCTAAGGGATCGTAGGACACCATATGACCCCTTAGGACACAATATGACACCTAACAACACCCAAAGGGTCATATTATGTCCTAAGGGGTCATAGGACACCATATGACCCCTAACGATATGGTATGGTATCCTAAGGGGTCATATTGTGGCCTAAGGGGTCATAAGACACCATATGACCCCCAACGACACAAAATGACACCTAACGATACCTGAGGGTTCATATGGTGTTATAAGGGGTCATAGGACACCATATTACCCCTTAGCACACCATAGGACCCCTAATGACACCATATGGTGTCCTAAGGCAGCACAGAACACCATATAACCCCTTAGGACACCATACGATGCATAATGACACCATAAGGTGTCCTAAGGGGTAATAGGACACCATATGACCCCTTAGGAGACTATACAACACATAACAACATAATATGGTGTCCTAGAGGGTCATGGAACACCATATGACCCCTTAGAACACCATACGACCCATAACGACACCATGTGGTGTCCTAAGGGGTCATAAGACACAATATAACCCCTTAGGACATAATATGACCCCTAAGGACATCATATAGTATCATAAAGGGTCATAGGACACAATATGACCCATTAGGACACAATACAACCACTTAGGACATAAAATAAACCCTAACGACACCTAAGAGGTCATATAGTTTCCTAAGGGGTCGTAGAGCACCATATGACTCCTTAGCACACCATATGACCCCTAATGATGCCATATGGTGTCCTAAGGTGTCATAGAACACCATATGAACCCTTAGGACACCATACGACACATAAAAACACCAAATGGTGTCCTAAGGGGTCATATGGTGTCTTAAGGGGTCATAAGACACCATATGATCCCTTAGGACACTATATGACCCATACCACCATATAGTGGCCCAAGGGGTCATATGGTGTCGTAAGGGGTCATAGGACACCATATGACCCATTAGGACACAATACGACCCCTGACGACACCTAAGGGGTCATAGGACACCATATGACCCCTTATGACACCATACCACCCCTTACAACACCATATGGTGTCCTAAGGGGTCATATAACACCATATTATTCCTTAGAACAGAAGAAGACCCATAACGACACCATATGGTGTCCTAAGGGGTCAAATGGTGTCACGAGGCACCATATGACCCCTTAGGACACAATATGACCCCTAATGATACCTAAGGGGTCATATGGCTCCCTAAGGGGTTATATGATGTCTTACAAACCTTTAGGACACAAAATGACCCCTTAGCACACCATACAACCCCTAACGATAATATATGGTGTCCTAAGGGGTCGTACAATACCATATAACCTGTTAGGACACAATATGACCCCTAACAACACCTGAGGGGTCATAGGACACCATATGGCCCCTAACGACATTGTATGGTGTCCTAAGGGGTCATAGGACACCATAT